>NW_025213527.1:9430-16851 GCF_004010195.1 Chiloscyllium plagiosum | reverse complement strand
GTGTGTGTGTGCGTGTCCGTTTGTGTGAGTGTGAGTGTGTGTGTGTGAGAGTGTGAGTGTGTGAGTGTGAGTGTGTGTGTGAGTGTGTGAGTGTGTGTGAGTGTGTGTGGGAATGGTAGGTCAGGTGGGATCTGCAGGGTTGAAGTCAGATTATAAGTAGCTGAACTTCCCCCTCATTCCCTCGCACACACACACACAGAACTGCCATGGACTTTAACTTCGTGGTAAGCATTCTATGATGAAGAAAAAAAATAGCCCCAGTCAATCCAAACTTTAGTTGCAGATAAAATTCTCAATTCCCAAAAACATTCTCGTAAATCTCCCATGCTGCGTCTCTCTCTGTGACTCACAAGTCAATGCCCTATCGCATTACATCAACCCACTTTCTCCAGACCCTGTTAGTCCCTGAATAACTCTGTCCTCAATCTGTCACTCAGTGCTCATGGATTCTGCATGACCTTTGCCCCCAGGCCTGTTGGGAAGCTGGATTCATCCTGTAACCCTGTACTCTTTTGTCAGCATTGGGATTAATCCCCAAACTCTTCAAAAACGAAATCCTCATAGTCAGCTCAGACTCGAACAGAATTGGCTAATTTGCTTTGATATTTTCCTGGAAATGTAACAGAAATGAATAATTTTAGCTGGACAGGGTCCATTGCCAACAGCTAAAGCATTTCAGTCTCTCAGGAATGACTTTAATTTCTTTGTCTATTTGTGCTCGTGATCCTGATGGAAGACTTTGGGATTCGATTCTCTGGCTGGGTTAGGTTTCAGAATTGAAATCAAGCTCCAGAAATTTCATTGCTATAGCACCCAAATCCCCAGTGATAAAATCCATTTTTGACCCACTGGTTCATGGTGATGTGAGACTGTGGGAGAACAGAAATACCCCTGACCCTTATTGAATGAAACAACTGTACAGTGACCTGGTACAGCACAACATTATTCTCACTGTCACAAATGTGTCATAGAACTTAGAACAATACAGCGCAGAACAGGCCCTTCGGCCCTCAATGTTGCGCCGACCTGTGAACTATTCTCAGCTCATCCTCCTACACTATCCCATCATTATCCATGTGCTTATCCAAGGATTGTTTAAATCTCCCTAATGTGGCTGAGTTAACTACATTGGCAGGTAGGGCATTCCACACCCTTACCACTCTGAGAAAAGAACCTGCCTCTGATGTCTGTCTTAAATCGATCACCCCTCAATTTGTAGTTATGCCCCCTCGTACAAGCTGACATCATCATCCTAGGAAAAAGACTGTCACTGTCTACCCTATCTAATCCTCTGATCATCTTGTATGTCTCTATCCCCCTTAGCCTTCTTCTCTCCAATGAGAACAGACCCAAATCTCTCAGCCTTTCCTCATTAGATCTCCCCTCCAGACCAGGCAACATCCTGGTAAATCTCCTCTGCAGCTTTTCCAATGCTTCCACATCCTTCCCGAAATATGGGGACCAGAACTGTACACAATATTCCAAGTGCGGCTACAGTAGTGTTTTAAATAGTTAAAGTGTGACACTACATGAACATAATCCCTCTACCAATAAAACCTAACACACCGTATGCCTTCTTAACAGCACTATCCACCTGGGTGGCAACTTTCAGGGATCTATGTACATGCACTCCAAGATCCCTCTGCACATCCACACTACCAAGAATCTTTCCATTGACCCAATACTCTGCCTTCCTGTTATTCCTCCCAAAGTGCATCACCTCACATTTAGCTGCATTGAACTCTATTTGCCACCTCTCAGCCCAATTCTGCAGTTTGTCCAAATCCCTCTGCAACCTGCAACATTCTTCCAAACTGTCCACTACTCCACAGACTTCAGTGTCATCTGCAAACTTACTAACCCATCCACCTATGCCTGTGTCCAAGTCATTTATAAAAATGACAAACAGCAGTGGTCCCAAAACAGATCCTTGTGGCACACCACTAGTGACCAGACTCCAGGCTGAATATCGTCCATCAACCACCACTCACTGCCTTCTTTCTGAAAGCCAGTTTCTAATCCAAACTCCTAAATCACCCTCAATCCCATGCCTCTGTATTTTCTCCAATAGCTTACCATGTGAAACCTTATCAAAGGCTTTACTGAAGTCCATGTATACCACGTCAACTGCCCTACTCTCATCTACATGCTTGGTCACCTTCTCAAAAATCTCAATGTGGTTTGTGAGACTTGACCTGCCCTTGACAAAACCATGTTGACTATCTGAAATCAAATTGTTGCCAGCTAGATGATTATAAATCTTATCTCTTATAATCCTTTCCAAAACCTTTCCTACAACAGATGTAAGGCTGACTGGTCTATAATTACCTGGGTCATCTCTACTGCCCTTCTTGAACAAGGGAATAACATTTACAATCCTCCAGTCCTCAGGTACTAAACCTCTAGACAATGACAACTCAAATATCAAAGCCAAAGACTCTGCTATCTCCTCCCTAGCTTCCCAGAGAATCCTCGGATAAATCCCATCCGGCCCAGGGGACTTGTCTACTTTCACTCCTTCTGGAATTGATAACACTTGTTCCTAACTAACCTCGATCCTTTCTAGTCAAATATCTCGTACCTCATTCTTCTCCTCTACAATATTCTCATTTTCCTGCGTGAAAACCGATGAAAAATGTTCGTTTAGCACCTCTCCGATCTCCACAGGGTTCACACTTAACTTCCCACTTCTGTCTTCGACATAGTTCAGAGGGAGGCCATTCAGCCCCTCAGCTCAACACCAGAAAGTCTTTCACTAAATTGGTTCCATCTCAGGTGAAAGTGGGTACTGCAGATGCTGGAGATTTGAGTCTGGATTAGAGTGGTGCTGGAAAAGCACAGCAGGTCAGGCAGCATCCGAGGGGCAGGAAAATCAACGTTTCGGGCAAAAGCCTTTTATCAGGAATTAGATAAGATTCCCTACATTAGATTAGATCACCTACAGTGTGTAAACAGGCCCTTCGGCCCAACCACACCGACCCTCTGAAGAGTAACCCGCCCAGACCCATTTCCCTCTGACTAACGCACCTAACACTACGGGCAATTTAGCGTGGCCAATTCACCTGACCTGCACATCTTTGGACTGTGGGAGGAACCCACACAGGAGAATGTGCAAACACCACACAGACAGTCGCCCAAGGCTGGAATCGAACCTGGGACCCTGGTGTTGGGAGGCAGCAGTGCTAACCACTGAGACACTGTGAAGGGGGTTTGCCCAAAGTATTGATTTTCCTGTTCCCGGATGCTGCCTGACCTGCTGTGCTTTTCCAGCATCACTCTAACCTTGGTTCCATCTCAGTCTCCTGCTCACTCCTCGATTCTCCCATAAGATTCCAATTGCTCTGGGACACCCTTGTAACAAGATTTTGTGATAACGTGTATTTCCACAATCTAACATATCTAGCATATCAAGACAGTGACCTGGGGGTGTGGGGTCCCGTTTTATACAGTTTGGAGCAGGGAGGTGTGGTAGCTGCAATATATCGATCAGTCAATGAATAAATCTGGAATCATGGAAATCGCAAATCAGCCTGATGGCATATTCACGGGAGTAGGGATCCTGAGACACAGACTAATATTCTGGGCATAAAACAAATAATGGGAAGCTGGAAATCTGAAACAAAAACCAAAACTGCTGGAGAAACTCAGCAGGTCTGGCAGCAACCTGTGGAGACAAAGCAGAGTTATCGTTTCAAGTCCAGTCACTCCTCATGAGAACTTGCCGGGCTCGGAGCATTAATTCCGCTTTCTTCCCACAGACTTGCTGAGTTTCTCTAACAATTCCTGCGCTTGTTTCAGAAGCGGGAATATTCGCCGACGATTGCACAACGTTCAGCACCATTCGCGACTCCTCAGATACTGAAGCAGTCCGTGTCCAAATGCAACAAGATCTGGACAATGTCCAGGCTTGGTCTGACAAGGTAATCAGGCAGTGTCAACACGGTTCAGTGAAAGGGGAAACAGCAGGAGTTTTAATGGTAATATTCCACTGTGGATAAAGGGGAATTGATGGGTGTATTTTACTTACATTTTCAGCAGGCATTTGATAACATGCCACGTTAAAGATTAGTAAGGATGACAAAAGCTCATGGAGGGGAAAGGTGGTAACAAATCGGAGTGGGTAGAAGATTGATTGGTTAATAAGGAACAAAGCAGGCAATAATGGGTTAGTTTCTGACAGGAGGATGCATGCCACTGGAATCAGTGCTGGGGCCTCAGCGCTTTACAATTTATATCAATGATTTGGATGAAGGGATCAAAGATATTGTAGCTAAATTTGCTGAAGACACAAAGCTAGGTGAGGCAAGTGAGTTGTGAAGAAGACATGAGGAGGCCACAAAGGGATATAGGGAGGTTAAATTGAGTGGGCAAAGATCCGCAAATGGAGCACATTATGGGATGGTGTGAAATTTTGACAGAAGGAAGCATAATATTGAAATGGTAAGAGGCTGCAGGTCTCTGAGAGACAGAGAGATCTGAGTGTCCTAGTACATGAATCTCAGAAGGTTAGTGTGCAGGTGCAGCAAGTAATCAGGCAAGTGATTATTTATTGTGGGGGGGGTTATGCATCAGTTATACAGGGCACTGGTGAGGCCATATCTGAAGCACTGTGTACAGTTATGATTTCCTTACTGAAGGGAGGATGTAAATGTTGGAGACAGTTCAGAGGAGGTTTAATACTAATCCCTGGAATTGGTGGATTGCTTTATAGGGAAGTGTTAGACAGGCTGGGCTCATATCCCGTGGAGTTTAGAAGGGCCTGGTTGATTGAACTGTAAAAGATTGTGAGGGGACCTGACTGGGTGGGTGTGGAGAGGATGTGATCTCTTGTGGGACAACCTAAAACCAGGAGTTACTGTTTTCTCTCTCAGAGGCTCCTGAGTCTTTAGAACTGCCTGCCTCCAAATCCAGCAGATGAAGAATTTGTGAATCTTTTTTAAGACGGAGGTCGATAGATTCTCAGTGGGGTGGGGAAGGTTATCAGGGGAAGGTGGGAATGGGCAGTGATGACCTTATTGAATGGCAGACTGGGCTGGAGTCACTAGCTTCTGCTCCTTACTTGTAGGTTCAATGGTCACTGTTACTGAGGCTAACTTTATATCCCAGATTTATTATCCAAGTTTAAGTTGCACCAGCTTTCAGGATGGAATTTGACCCTCTGACCCAGATCTGTGCCTCTGAATTCCTAAAATAAAAACAGAATGAGCTCAGCATGTGTGGAAACAGAAATATAGAAAATGTAGGTTGTTCAGCACGTTGGCTTTGAATCCATTTCTTTCCCTCACTATTAACATCCTAGGGGTTAGCGTTGACCATGTGAGAAACAAAGCTCACTCACTTCAATAATTTCAGTCCGAGACAAGATCTGAATCAGTAGTGTCATTTATTGTACACTTGCAAGTGGGTGTGATGTCCACAAGGCAGGGACAAAAACACACCGAGTTCAACAAATACTCGGTATTTATATAATTTGGTTCCTACATATTTTTTTCTTGTTTCATTGTTTCCCCCCCCCTTGTTTACATCCTTCACTTCCCTAAGACTGATCCCACCACTCCTGCTTATCCGGCCTTGTCTGTGACAAAATGCTTATTTCTGGCCTCACAAGGCCGTTTGACCTCATCCCACTGCAGGTCATTGTTAGGCATATTCTTTCTTCATCAGTATCTATTCTTTCCATCTGGGCTTCTCCCGAGACCACTCTAATCTTTATGACCTCTTTAATTAGGGTTTGTTCCTGTGTCTCCGTACAAGTGGGAAACAGATGTTCATACCAACTGTTTATACAGGCCGACTTCATCCCCTTACAACACCTTATCTATTTGCCCATAATATCTACCATTGTTTTGCAATCACGTTTCATGCTGACATACAATTTTAGCTAAAACAAAAACAATTATATATTTCCTCCACATAGTTTCCATTCTTGTTGACTCAGCTCTTGGCTGAAACAATTACACACTGATTCAATTACACAATGTGAGTTCATTTACTCTGTATCAGAAATTATAATTGCAGAAATAACATTAATTTACCTATATCCCACAACCAGAAACACACCTGGACTTGCCACATAAATGCAATGGCTCAAAAACCAGGTCAGGGGCTAGAAATTCTGCAGCGGGTAACTCACCTCCTGACTCCCCAAAGCCGGTCCACCATCTGCATTGTGAAAGTGAGAACTGCAGATGCTGGAGATTAGAGTCGAGAGTGTGGTGCTGGAAAAACACAGCAGGTCAGGCAGCATCCGAGGAGCAGGAGAATCGATGCTTCAGGCAAGAGCCCTCCATCTGCTCATTCCTGATGAAGGGTTTATGCCTGAAACGTCGATTCTCCTGCTCCTCAGATGCTACCTGACCTGGTACACCACACTCTCAACACCACCTACAAGGCACACATTAGGAGTGTGATGGAGTAGAATCATAGAATGCCTACAGTGTGGAAACAGGCCCTTCGGCCCAATAGGTCCAAACTGAACCTCTGAAGAGTAAACCACCCAGACGCATTCCCATACCCTATTACTCTGCATTTACCCCTGACTAATGCACCTAACCCACACATCCTTGAACACTGTGGGCAATTTAGCAAGGCCAATTCACCTAACCCCACTTACCTGGATGGGTGCAGCTCCACCAACATTCAATCCAAGATGGAGGACGGGAAAGACTTCTGGCTGTAAGAGCTGCTCCTTTTTTGAGGTGTTTTAGGTGTTGGAGGTGATTTCCTCGAATGCCAGGAGCAGCAATTACTGTTTTATATGCTGTTGCATTGTTTTGGAGCTTTGAGAAAAAAAGTCAAAACAACATCAGTTTTAAAAGGGAGAAGAACAGACAAAGGAAGCACATGGTGAGGACAGTGCAGGAGAGAGGGAGAGAGAGAGAGAGAGATGCACAGTTACTGCCTTTGCTGTTTTTGAATTCATGTGTCGCTGGACATCGGAGTGCATGTGGGAAAATTAACAAACAGTGAATTTCACAACTAATCTTGGAGGAACCTGTTTGGGCGAAGCTCACAGCACAGAATCAGATAAGTTAATTGTTGTTTTAAGTCTGTCCAAGAGAAAGGCTGTATTAGTGAGTACAGTCAGTTCTTTCTTAATTATATGTTTTTGGAGAAAATTTCTCTTGATTAAACTTAAAATATAAGCTATAACTATTAATTTAACCTGGTGCAGTGTTTGTAGAGGAATAAGACGGTGTTATTTTCTGGGTCTGTAGATTGTGAAGGAACAAAATGGCCTTTGCAGTGATATGTACTTCTTGTCAGATGTGGGAGATTAAAGAGAGTTTAAGGGTTACTGCGGATTATATCTGTCATAAATGCTGTTGGATGCGAATCTTATCAGATCGAGTGGATCAGTTGGAGAGACAGATAGAAGCGATGAGGAATTTGCAACAGCAACAGTATGTGATGGATGGCAG
>NW_025213527.1:0-7140 GCF_004010195.1 Chiloscyllium plagiosum | reverse complement strand
TTAAGAGGGAAATCAGGAGGGCAAAAAGGGGACACGAGATAGCTTTGGCAAATAGAGTTAAGGAGAATCCAAAGGGTTTTTACAAATACATTAAGGACAAAAGAGTAACTAGGAAGAGTATAGGGCCCCTCAAGATCAACAAGGCAGCCTTTGTGTGGAGCCACAGAAAATGGGGGAGATACTAAATGAGTATTTTGTGGAAAAGGGTATGGAATATATAGACTGTAGGGAAATAGATGGTGCATCTTGCAAAATGTCCATATTACAGAGGAGGAAGTGCTGGATGTCTTGAAACGGTTAAAGGTGGAAAATCCCCAGGACCTGATCAGGTGTATCCGAGAGCTCTGTGGGAAGCTAGAGAAGTGATTGCTGGTAGGTGGGACTAGATTAGGTTGGGATATCTGGTCGGCATGGACAGGTTGGAGTGAAGGGTCTGTTTCCATGCTGTACATCTCTATGACTCTATGACTCTAAGAAGCTTGATACCACCCAGGACAAAGCAGCCGCTTGATTGGCACCACACCCACAAACATCCCCTCCCTCCCCCACCGACACTCAGTAGCAGCAGTGTGTACTGTCTACAAGATGCACTGCAGAAATTCATCAAAGATCCTCAGGCAGGACCTTCCAAACCCACCACCACTTCCACCTGGAAGGACAAGGGCAGCAGGTACATGAGAACACCACTGAGCTGAAAATGTGTTGCTGGAAAAGCGCAGCAGGTCAGGCAGCATGCAGGGAACAGGAGAATCGACGTTTCGGGCATAAGCCCTTCTTCAGGAATCGGGCTTATGCCCGAAACGTCGATTCTCCTGTTCCCTGGACGCTGCCTGACCTGCTGCGCTTTTCCAGCAACACATTTTCAGCTCTGATCTCCAGCATCTGCAGACCTCACTTTCTCCTCATGAGAACACCACCCCCTGCGCGCTCCCCTCCAAGCCCCTCACCATCCTGACTTGGAAATATATCGCTGTTCCCTCATAGTTGATGGTCAGAATTCTGGAATTCCTTCCCTAAGGACATTGTGGGTCACCCTAGGGCACATGGACTGCAGCGGGTCAGGAAGGCAGTTCCAATAACATTCACTGGTGTGGCCACATCTGAAGCAAGGGGCAACTGGGGATAGGCAATAAATGCTGGGCCCAGCCAGCGACACCCACGTCCCAGGGAATGAATAACAAAAAGTGTCACCTCCCTGAAGGGTCTGGGATTCATTTCTGAGGTGGCTGTTCCCCACAGATCGTTAATCGTGCAGAGGTCTAACTAGATCGGAAGCCTCAATCCCCATTCCTCCATCCCCTGCCCCTTCCCTTTGAAATCTAGCGTCTGTGAGATAATAAAAGCCAGGATTCCATTATGCTTCTTAATGAGATTTTTTTTTTATCTGTCTCAGGAGCTTCATTGATTAAAGTAAATCTGATCTGAACATTGCTGACTGAAATGAAACTGCCCTGTGTTGGGGGACCAGGAGAGTAATAAATTCTATACGCTTGACTCTGAGTCTATATCACGTTATAGCAATAATCGTTCAACAGGCCTGAGTCAGAATTAGAGATTAAGAAGGACAAGTTATTCACTGTTTTCAGTCTCCGTTCACGACAGAGATTGTGGATTCCCAGCACCATCAGATTCTCAGCGTAATTACATTTTCCTGGCATCAAGACACTTCAGACAGTTATCAATTTTAAGAGCGAAATGTGGATTTGACCAGAGGAAACAGCAGTGTGGAGGGGTTGTGGAATATTGCATCAGAAGTACTTGGGGTCAGAGATTCCGGTAATGAACAGGAAATTACAGTTGACAATTCCACACGTGAATTCAGAACAATCCTCCCCAAAAACACTGGGGGGGGGGGGGTGGGTTTGATTGATGCAGAGGAGTGGGAAAGGCGGGGAGCTCACTGTCTCTGTGGTTCTCCGCTCGTGGGTCTGTTCAGGGTGGGCATGTCTGACCAACACATCGTGTCTTACAGCTTGACCCATCGTGTCTGGTCCTGAGCTCTCAGTAATTAAAACACGCATGTATTGGGGAAGAGGTAAGACTAACTCCCCAGGTGAGTAGAATATATGTCATGGGGGGAGAGGGGAGCGTGGCCGAGGGAGTTATATACCAGGTATACACAACACTACTGATTGATCAGCACACCCCCACCTCCCGTGTTACTTGTTACAATCCCGAGGACGCTACAGTGCTCTGATTACAGGTTTAAGTCTCTTCTCTCAGTCTGATGCGAGAAACAAAATGCAGCAATTTGTAGGGGCAGCCCACACTGTTTCCACACTAGTTACAAGTGTAACTAGCCAAAAGTGAGGACTGCAGATGCTGGAAGTCAGAGTCGAGATTAATGTGGTGTTGGAAAAGCACAGCGGGTCAGGCAGCATCCGAGGAGCAGGAAAGGGGTTTGTGAGGCTGTAAGTCAGCCTGTGTGGATGTGTGAGTCTGGGAAGGGCTTTTGCCCGAAACGTCGATTTTCCTGCTCCTCGGATGCTGCCTGACCTGCTGTGCTTTTCCTGCACCACTCTGATCCAGACCCAACAAGTATAACAACAGGTGTGACATGTTAACAAGAAGCCTAACTACTGATGTGACCCAATAATTACATCTTCGAAATATGGTTTGGAGATGCCAGCCTTAGACTTGGGTGGACAAAGTTAAAAATCGCACAACACCAGGTTATAGTCCAACAGGTTTATTTGGAAGCACTAGCTTTCGGAGAGCTGCTCCTTCATCAGGTAGCTGTGGAGTATAACATCGTAGGGCAGAGAATTTATAGCAAAAGTTTACAGTAACTGAAATTATATATTGAAAAAGACCTGGTTTGTTTGTTAAGTCTCTCATCTTTTAGAATGAAACATGTTGGTTTCAGTTCCTTCATATGTAACATTTAAAAGTTACGTTCTCAAGTGGACTTTAATAATTGGTGTCATGTCGGCCCAGATAATGCATTTAAGGTGTGATCTTCAAAATACAGCAATTCCTAACACTTTAGCAGATTCCACATCTTCCTGCAGCATTGCTTTTAAGTTAAATGTCATTATAAAGTCAGTGGGAGTCTGCTCCGAGGAGATTGGCTGGCCCGTTCTCCTGGTTATGATCAGAGTCCCAACCCCCTTGCAGTCCCCCTGATAAGTTGTTCTTCAGTCTACCCACATGAATTGAGGAAAATCCTTTAGAGAATTGTTGGACTTTTATAATTCTAAAACTAAATTTAGCCTTTTACGAGTAGAATTGCTTATCGTCTGGAGTTTATTTAAATACTCCAGTGAAGCACCTTGGGATATTTACTTGAACAGTATTTATTTAATCAAGCCAAGTATAAGATGTTGTTCTTGTGGGAGGATTGACAGGCGGTTAGTGTGCAGCAAGGTCACAGAGTGAGAGGGCTGTTGACTTTCCTTTTGCCGGTGAGCAGCTGGGTAATATTTGCAGAGCTGAAGTCATTTGCAGCAGTGATAGAGGTACAAGCGTTTACAGCATTAATATTCCTGCTCTGCTTCAGCAGAGCGCACACCATCACTGAAGAATTTCCATCAGGATAGAAGCATGCCTGAGCTGGTGATATGGGCCAGTGAGGCCAGGAGATGCTCTGAAGATATGCCTTAGCATTAGAATGGTAAACATCCATCATCCTTCTGTTAAAAACCACACAACACCAGGTTATAGACCAACAGGTTTAATTGGAAGCACTAGCTTTCGGAGTGACGCTCCTTCATCAGGTGGTTGTGGAGGACACAATTATAAGGCGCAGAATTTATAGCAAAAGTTTACAGTGTGATGTAACTGAAATTATACATTGAAAAATACCTGGATTGTTTGTTAAGTGGCACAGTGGTTAGCACTGCTGCCTCACAGCGCCAGAGACCTGGGTTCAATTCCCGCCTCAGGCAACTGACTGTGGGGAGTTTGCACATTCTCCCCGTGTCTGTGTGGGTTTCCTCCCACAATCCAAAAATGTGCAGGTTAGGTGAATTGGCCATGCTAAATTGCCCCGTAGCGTTCGGTGAAGGGGGTAAATGTAGGGGAATGGGTCTGGGTGGGTTGCGCTTCGGCGGGTCGGTGTGGACTTGTTGGGCCGAAGGGCCTGTTTCCACACTGTAATAAATCTAAGTCTGTCATCTTTTAGAGTGACGATAATAGTTTCACTTCTTTCATATGTAAATCACAAAACCTTTTTTAAAAGTTACATTTTTGTATTTACATATGAAAGAAGTGAAACTATCATGGTCATTCTAACAGATAAGAGACTTAACAAACAATCAAGATCATTTTCAATGTATAATTTCAGTTACATCACACTGTAAACTTTTCCTATAAATTCTGTGTCTTATAATTGTGTCCTCCACAACCACCTGATGAAGGAGCGTCGCTCAGAAAGCTAGTGCTTCCAATTAAACCTATAACCTGGTGTTGTGTGGTTTTTAACTTTGTCCACCCCAATCCAACACCGGCATCTCCGACTCACAATCATCCTTCTGAGCACAGAACGCATTGACAAAGGTGTCCCTTTAGGACGTGGCACTCAATAAACAAGAGAGAGACGGAACCCTCAGACGCTAGTCCCAGGCTTTGTCTAATGCCATATGCCCTCAAACTACAGCCCTTCAATGGTCACTCCACCTACCACAGCTGTTCCTCCACCAGCATTTTCCAAACCTGGGATCTCTACACCTGTCAAAGCCAAGGGCAGGAGCTGTGAGAGAACACCATTTGGAGCAATGTTCAGCCAGAAGTGATGAGTGGGTGATCCAGCTCAGCCTCCTCCAATGGTCCCCATCATTACAGATACCAGTCCTCAGCCAATTCGACTCACTCCACGTGAGATCAAGAAACGGTTGGAGGCACTGGGTACTACAAAGGCTATGGACCTGACAACATTCCGGTAATAATACAGAAGGCCTGTGCTCCAGAACTCCCTGCTCCCCATGCCAAGCTGTTCCAGTCCAGTTACATCACTGGCACCTGCCCGACAATGTGGAAAACTGCCCAGGTACGTCCTGTACACAAAATGCAGGATAAGTCCAACCCAGCCCATTCCCACCCCATCAGTCTACTCTCCATCCTCAGTAACGTGATGGATGGTGTCAGGAACAGGGCTATCAAGCAGCACCTGCTCAGCAATAACCTGCTCAGTGACCCCCAGTTTGGGTTCCCCCAGGGTCACTCAGCTCCTGACCTCATTACAGCCTTGGGTCAAACCTGGACAAAAGAGCTGAATCCCAGGGGGGAGGGGAGAGGGACAGCCCTTGACATCAAGGCTGTATTTGACTGAGTGTGGCATCAAGGAGCCTGAACAAAACTGGAATCAATGGGTATCGTGATGTCAGAAGTGGGGATGTTCATCAATGATTGCACAGTGTTCAGCACCATTCACAACTCCTCAGGTACTGAAACATTCCATGTTCAATTGCAACAAGATCTGGACAATATTCAGGCTTGGGCTGACAGGTGGCAGGTAGCATTCGTGCCACACAAATGCCAGGCAATGACCATCACCAACAAGAGATACTCTAACCACTGCATCTTGGCAATGCACTGGGTGGAGGGTTGCCATTGACCAGAAACTAGACAGGGCTCATCACATAAACACAGTGGCCACAAGAGCAGGTCAGAAACGGGGAATACTGCAGCAAGTAACTCCTCTCCTGACTCCCTGTATCTAACCCCGTACTGTACCTGTCCTGGGAGTGATTGATGGGGACAGTGTAGAGTGAGCTTTACTCTGTATCTAACCCCATGCTGTCCCTGTCCTGGGAGTGTTTGATGGGGACAGTGTAGAGGGAGCTTTACTCTGTATCTAACCCTGTGTTGTCCCTGCCCTGGGTGTGTTTGATGGGGGACAGTGTAGAGGGAGCTTTACTCAGTATCTAACCCCGTGCTGTCCCTGCCCTGGGAGTGTTCGATGGGGACAGTGTAGAGGGAGATTTACTCTGTATCTAACCCTGTACTGTCCCTGTCCTGGGAGTGGTTGATGGGGACAGTGTAGAGGGAGCTTTACTCTGTATCTAACCCCGTGCTGTCCCTGCCCTGGGAGTGTTTGATGGGGACAGTACTGTATAATGTGGGATACTCCCACACAGATAGTACCGCATTGTTTAAAACTGCAGCCCACACCAATCCTGGTGCATCCAGTGCTCCTGTTCCCGATTTTAGAGATAACCATGGACACGTTTGTTGTAGACGGTCTCCTTCCTAAAGTGGTTTGCTGTGCCATACAATATTGACTAATGTGCAAAATCAGTGGGGTCTTGTTATTCCTGAGCTCATATCCTGAGTTCTAATGGTCTCGACCCTGAACCAAGCTGACACTAAGTGCCTGCCATTAACAGAAACCATACACTGGCAATCTCTGGATTGATCTTTAGCTGCTCCTCAGTTTGATCACTGACAATTCATGCTCAGACTAGGTTCGTAGTGATTATCTCATGATCAGGGAACAGCAGCAGTTTGTTGAGATATCACCATCACTGACCGTAGATTAGCATTCACCTTGTATTAAACACTCTGCAACTGCTTTGTTAATCACTTCACACAACACGAATTTACTGACGAATTATCGATTGTTCTATTTCGAGCTATGGCTTCACGGAAGCGTTCTGTTCAGAAGCTGGGTGAAAATATTTTGCACATTCGTCCCGAAAGGTATGAATGTAACATTCAGTTCAAATCCAGATTGACTTCACTTCAAGGTTTCAATAAATTTACTGACCCTCTGACAGTGCAGCACTCCCTCAGTACTGACCCTCCGACAGTGCGGCACTCCCTCAGCACTGACCCTCCGACAGTGCGGCAGTCCCTCAGCATTGACCCTCTGACAGTGCAGCACTCCCTCAGCATTGACCCTTCGACGGTGCAGCACCCCCTCAGCACTGACCCTCCGACAGTGCGGCACTCCCTCAGCACTGCGCCTCTGACAGTGCAGCACCCCCTCAGCACTGACCCTCCGACAGTGCAGCACTCCCTCAGCACTGACCCTCCGACAGTGCGGCATTCCCTCAGCATTGACCCTCTGAAAGTGCGACACTCCCTCAGCACTGTCCCGCCGACAGTGCAGCACTCCCTCAGCACTGACCCTCCGACAATGTGGCGCTCCCTCAGCACTGACCGTGTGGTCTTCAGACGCTGGAGATCAAAGCTGAAACT
>NW_025213526.1:31271-33967 GCF_004010195.1 Chiloscyllium plagiosum | reverse complement strand
CCTGTCATCCTTCCCATTGTGTGGGTGATCTCCACCCTTTCAGAGATCCTGATATCCTTCCCAATGTGTGGGTGATCTGTCCCCTCTCGGGGACGCTGCCATCCTCCCCAATGACTGAGCGATCTGTCCCTCTCAGTGTCACTGCCATCCTTCCCAATGTGTGAGTGATCTGCCCCCTCTCAGTGACGCTGCTATCCTTCACAATGTGTGGGTGATCTGCCCTGTCTCAGGGACCCTGCCATCCTTCCCAATGTGTGGGTGATCTGCCCTCTCTCAGGGACACTGCCATCCTTCCCAATGTTTGGGTGATCTGCCCCCTCTCTAGGACCCTACCATCCTTCCCAATGTGTGAGTGATCTGTCCCTCTGAGGGACACTGCCATCCTTCCCAATGTGGAGTTGACCTGTCCTCTCCCAGTGACCCTGCCATCCTCGCAATGTGATGATGACCTTTCCCCTTTCACGGACCCTGTCATCCTTCCCATTGTGTGGGTGATCTCCCCCCTTTCAGAGATCCTGATATCCTTCCCAATGTGTGGGTGATCTGTCCCCTCTCGGGGACCTTGCCATCCTCCCCAATGACTGTGCGATCTGTCCCTCTCAGTGTCACTGCCATCCTTCCCAATGTGTGGGTGATCTGCCCCCTCTCAGTGACGCTGCTATCCTTCAAAATGTGTGGGTGATTTGCTCCCTCTCAGGGACATGGCCATCCTTCCTAATATGTGGGTGATCTGTCCCCTCTCAGGGACACTGCCAATCTTCCCCATGTGTGGGTGATCCAGCTCTCTTAGGTACTCTGCCATCCTTTCAAATGTGTGGGTGATCGTCTCCTCTCAGAGATCCTGCCATCCTTCCCAATGTGTGCGTGATCTGCTCCCTCTCTGTGAACCTGCCATCCTTCCCACTGTGTGTGTGCTCTGGCCTCTCACAGGGACAGTGCAATCGTTTCAAATGTGTGGGTGATCTGGCCCCCTCTCAGAGTCCCTGCCATCTTCCCCAATGTGTTGGTGATCTGCCCCCTCTTAGGGACCCTGCCATCCTCCCCAGTGTGTCGGTGAACTGTCCCTCCCAGGGTCACTGCCATCGTTTCCAATGTGTTGAGAATCTGTCCCTTCTCATGGACACTGCCATCCTCCCCAATGTGTGGTGAGTCAGTCATTCTCAGGGACCCCCTTATCCTACCCATTGTGTAGGGGACCTGGACCCTCTCAGGGACCTGCCGTCATTCCTAATGTGTGGGTGACCTGTACCCTCTCAGCGACCCTGCCATCCTTCCCAATGTGTAGGTGATCTGTCCCTTTCAGGGACCCTGCCATCCTTCCCAATGTGTGGGTGATCTGTCCCCTCTCAGCGACCCTGTCATCCTTCCCAATGTGTGGGTGATCAGTCCCCTCTCAGGGACCCTGCCATCCTTCCCTATGTGTGGGTGACCTGCCAATCTTAGGGACCATGCTCTCCTTCCCAATGTGTGGGTCATCTGTCCCCTTTCAGGGGCAATGCCATCCTCCCCAATGTGTGGGAGATCTGTCTCTCTCACAGACTATCCCATCCTTCCCAATGTGTGGGTGACCTGCCCCTCTCAGAGACACTACCATCCTTCCCATTGTGTGGGTGATCTGCCCCCTCTCAGGGACCCTGCAATCCTTCCCAATGTGTGGGCTATCTGCCCCCTCTCAGGGACACTGCCATTCTTCCCAATGTGTTGTTGATCTGTCCCCTCTTAGGGATTATGCCATCCTTCCCATTGTATGGGTGATCTACCCCCTCGCAGAGAACCTGCTATCCTTCCCATTGCGTGGGTGCTCTGCCCACTCTCAGGAACACTGCCATCCTCCACAATGTTTGGAGGATCTGTCCCCGCTCAGGGACCATAACATACTTCCCAATGTGTGGGTGATATGCCACTTCTCAGGCACTCTGCCATCCTTCCCAATGTGTGGGAGATATGTAGAATCTCAGAGATCCGACCATCCTTCCCAATGTGTGGGTGATCTGCCCACTCTCAGGGACACTGCCTTCTTTCCCAATGTATGGGTGATCTTCTCCCTCTCAGGGACCCTGTCATCCTTCGCAATGTGTGGGTGATCTGCCCTGTCTCAGGGACCCTGCCATCCTTCGCAATGTGTGGGTGATCTGCCCTCTCTCAGGGACACTGCCATCCTTCCCAATGTTTGGGTGATCTGCCCTCTCTCTAGGACCCTACCATCCTTCCCAATGTGTGAGTAATCCGTCCCTCTGAGGGACACTGCCATCCTTCCCAATGTGGAGTTGACCTGTCCTCTCTCAATGACCCTGCCATCCTCTCAATGTGATGATGACCTTTCCCCTTTCACGGACCCTGTCATCCTTCCCATTGTGTGGGTGATCTCCCCCCTTTCAGAGATCCTGATATCCTTCCCAATGTGTGGGTGATCTGTCCCCTCTCAGGGTCCCTGCCATCCTTCCCAATGTGTGGGTGATCTACCCTCTCTCAGGGACACTGCCATCCTACCCAATGTTTGGGTGATCTGCCCCCACTCGAGGACCCTACCATCCTTCCCAATGTGTGAGTAATCCGTCCCTCTGAGGGACACTGCCATCCTTCCCAATGTGGAGTTGACCTGTCCTCTCTCAATGACCCTGCCATCCTCTCAATGTGATGATGACCTTTCCCCTTTCACGGACCCTGTCATCCTTCCCATTGTGTGGGTGATCTCC
>NW_025213526.1:29477-30960 GCF_004010195.1 Chiloscyllium plagiosum | reverse complement strand
CCCCCCCCCCCATCCTACCCATTGTGTAGGGGACCTGGACCCTCTCAGGGACCTGCCGTCATTTCTAATGTGTGGGTGACCTGTACCCTCTCAGCGACCCTGCCATCCTTCCCAATGTGTGGGTGATATGTCCTTTTCAGGGACCCTGCCATTCTTCCCAATGTGTTGTTGATCTGTCCCCTCTTAGGGATTATGCCATCCTTCCCATTGTATGGGTGATCTACCCCCTCTCAGCGACCCTGCTATCCTTCCCATTGCGTGGGTGGTCTGCCCACTCTCAGGAACACTGCCATCCTCCACAATGTTTGGAGGTTCTGTCCCCGCTCAGGGACCATAACATACTTCCCAATGTGTGGGTGATCTGCCACTTCTCAGGCACTCTGCCATCCTTCCCAATGTGTGGGTGATATGTAGAATCTCAGAGATCCTACCATCCTTCCAAATGTGTGGGTGATCTGTCCCCTCTCAGGGTCCCTGCCAACCTTCCCAATGTGTGGGGGATCTGTCTCTCTCACAACCATGCCATCCTTCCCAATGTGTCGGTGACCAGTCTCCTCTCAGGAACAAGGCCATCCTTCCCATTGTGTGTGTGATCTGCCAACTCTCAGAGACCCTGCGTTCCTTCTCGAATGTTTGCGTGATCTGCACCCTCTCAGGGACCATGCTATCCTTCCCAATTGGTGGGTGATCCGCCCCTTTTCAGGGACACTGCCATTCTTCCCAATGTGTTGGTGATCTGTCCCCTCCTAGCTGCGTTCCTTCTCGAATGTTTGCGTGATCTGCACCCTCTCAGGGACCATGCTATCCTTCCCAATTGGTGGGTGATCTGCCCCCTCTCAGAGAACCTGCTATCCTTCCCATTGCGTGAGTGCTCTGCCCACTCTCAGGAACATTGCCATCCTCAATAATGTTTGCTTGAACTGTCGCCGCTCAGGGACACTAACATACATCCCAATGTGTGGGTGATCTGCCACCTCTCAGAGACCCTGCGTTCCTTCCCCAATGTGTGGATGATCTGTCCCTCTCACGGACACTGCCATCCTTCCCAATGTGTGGTTGACCTGTCCCCTTTCAGCTACCCTGCCATCCTCCCCACTGTGATGATGATCTGTCCCTCTCAGGGACCTGCCATCCTTCCAAATCTGTGGGTGTTTTGGCACCCTCTCAGAGTCCCTGCCATCTTCCCCAATGTGTTGGTGATCTTCCCACTCTTACGGACGCTGCCATCCTCCCCAGTGTGTCGGTGAACTGTCCCTCCCAGGGTCACTGCCATCTTTTCCAATGTGTGGAGAATCTGTCCCATCTCATGGACACTGCCATCCTCCCCAATGTGTGGTGAGTCTGTCATTCTCAGGGACCCCCCCATCCTACCCATTGTGTAGTGGACCTGTACACTCTCAGGGACCTGCCGTCATTTCTAATGTGTGGGTGATCTGTACCCTCTCAGCGACCCTGCCATCCTTCCCAATGTGTGGGTGATCTG
>NW_025213526.1:26555-28258 GCF_004010195.1 Chiloscyllium plagiosum | reverse complement strand
GTGATCTGTCCCCTCCTAGGGATCCTGCCATCCTTCCTACTGTATGGGTGATCTGCCCCCTCTCAGAGAACCTGCTATCCTTCCCATTGCGTGAGTGCTCTGCACAATCTCAGGAACATTGCCATCCTCCACAATGTTTGCTTGAACTGTCTCCGCTCAGGGACACTAACATACATCCCAATGTGTGGGTGATCTGCCACCTCTCAAGGGCCCGGCCATCCTTCCAAATGTGTGGGTGATCTGTCCCTCTCACGGACACTACCATCCTTCCCAATGTGTGGGTGATCTGCCCATTCTCAGGAACACTGCCTTCTTTCCCAATGTATGGGCGATCTTCTCCCTCTCAGGGACCCTGTCATCCTGCCCAATGTGTGGGTGATCTGCCCTGTCTCAGGGACCCTGCCATCCTTCCCAATGTGTGGGTGATCTACCTTCTCTCAGGGACACTGCCATCCTTCCCAATGTTTGGGTGATCTGCCCCCACTCGAGGACCCTACCATCCTTCCCAATGTGTGAGTGATCTGTCCCTCTGAGGGACATTGTCATCCTTCCCAATGTGGAGTTGACCTGTCCTCTCTCAGTGACCCTGCCATCCTCGCAATGTGATGATGACCTTTCCCCTTTCACGGACCCTGTCATCCTTCCCATTGTGTGGGTGATCTCCCCCCTTTCAGAGATTCTGATATCCTTCCCAATGTGTGGGTGATCTGTCCCCTCTCGGGGACTCTGCCATCCTCCCCAATGACTGTGCGATCTGTCCCTCTCAGTGTCACTGCCATCCTTCCCAATGTGTGGGTGATCTGCCTCCTCTCAGTGACGCTGCTCTCCTTCACAATGTGTGGGTGATTTGCTCCCTCTCAGGGACACGTCCATCCTTCCTAATATGTGGGTGATCTGTCCCCTCTCAGGGACACTGCCAATCTTCCCCATGTGTGGGTGATCCAGCTCTCTTAGGGACTCTGCCATCCTTTCAAATGTGTGGGTGATCTTCTCCTCTCAGATCCTGCCATCCTTCCCAATGTGTGCGTAATCTGCCCCCTCTCAGTGAACCTGCCATCCTTCCCACTGTGTTTGTGATCTGGCCTCTCACAGGGACAGTGCCATCGTTTCAAATGTGTGGGTGATCTGTCCCCTCTCAGGGTCCCTGCCATCCTTCCCAATGTGTCGGTGACCAGTCCCCTCTCAGGACCATGCCATCCTTCCCAATGTGTCGGTGACAAGTCCCCTCTCAGAAATAAGGCCATCCTTCCCATTGTGTGTGTGATCTGCCAACTCTCAGAGACCCTGCGTTCCTTCTCGAATGTTTGCGTGATCTGCACCCTCTCAGGGACCCTGCCATCCTTCCCAATTGGTGGGTGATCCGCCCCCTTTCAGGGAAACTGCCATTCTTCCCAATGTGTTGGTGATCTGTCCCCTCCTAGGGATCCTGCCATCCTTCCTACTGTATGGGTGATCTGCCCCCTCTCAGAGAACCTGCTATCATTCCCATTGCGTGAGTGCTCTGCACACTCTCAGGAACATTGCCATCCTCCACAATGTTTGCTTGAACTGTCTCCGCTCAGGGACACTAACATACATCCCAATGTGTGGGTGATCTGCCACCTCCCAGAGACCCTGCGTTCCTTCCCCAATGTGTGGTTGATCTGCCCCCTCTCAAGGGCCCGGCCATCCTTCCAAATGTGTGGGAGATCTGTCCCTCTCAC
>NW_025213526.1:24878-26539 GCF_004010195.1 Chiloscyllium plagiosum | reverse complement strand
TGCCATCCTCCCCAATGACTGTGCGATCTGTCCCTCTCAGTGTCACTGTCATCCTTCCCAATGTGTGGGTGATCTGCCCTGTCTCAGGGACCCTGCCATCCTTCCCAATGTGTGAGTGATCTGTCCCTCTGAGGGACACTGCCATCCTTCCCAATGTGTAGTTGACCTGTCCTCTCTCAGTAACCGTGCCATCCTCGCAATGTGATGATGACCTTTCCCCTTTCACGGACCCTGTCATCCTTCCCATTGTGTGGGTGATCTCCCCCCTTTCAGAGATCCTGATATCCTTCCCAATGTGTGGGTGATCTGTCCCCTCTCGGGGACCCTGCCATCCTCCCCAATGTGTATGCGGTCTGTCCCTCTCAGTGTCACTGCCATCCTTCCCAATGTGTGTGTGATCTGCCCCCTCTCAGTGACGCTGCTATCCTTCACAATATGTGGGTGATTTGCCCCCTCTAAGGGACACGGCCATCCTTCCTAATATGTGGGTGATCTGTCCCCTCTCAGGGACACTGCCAATCTTCCCCATGTGTGGGTGATCTACCTCTCTCAGGGACTCTGCCATCCTTTCAAATGTTTGGGTGATCTTCTCCTCTCAGAGATCCTGCCATCCTTCCCAATGTGTGCGGGATCTGCCCCCTCTCAGTGAACCTGCCATCCTTCCCACTGTGTGTGTGATCTGGCCTATCACAGTGACAGAGCCATCGTTTCAAATGTGTGGGTGATCTGCTCCTCTCAAAGATACTACCATCCTTCCCAATGTGTGGTTGATCTCCCCCCTCTCAGGGATACTGCCATCCTTCACAATGTGTGGATGGTCGACAACCTCAGACTATTGTTCGGGATATGAAATTTGTTGATTTTAGGTGGTTCGTGATTAAAGTTACTGACTATATGCAGTTGGCAATTTTCGGAAATTTCTTCAGTTTTTATTGAGTTTAAGAATGAATCATTTAACTACTTAAGACATGAATGATATATGAAGAAAGTATCCCATTTTGACAAATGGAAATGGTTCACTGATACAGAAGACAAAATGGCTGTCTGAATGAATTCATTGTCACACACACCGCAGAGGACCACAGCAGGGGTGTGGTCTCACTGGTGTGTCAGCAGGTGGGAGGTCTGAATTAATTCCTTGTCAAACACAGACCAGGGGAACAGTCTCTCCCCAGTGTGGTCTCACTGGTGTTTCAGCAAGTGGGAGGTCTGAATGAATTCCTTGATGCACACACAGAAGGGGAACAGTTGTCTCCCCAGTGTGGACTCACTGGTTTGTCAGCAGGTGGAAGGTCTGAATGAGTTCCTTGTCACACAAACAGCAGGGGAACAGTCTCTCCTCAGTGTGGGCTCATTGGTGTGTCAGCAGGTGGGCGGTCTGAATGAATTCCTTGTCACACAAACAGCAACGGAACTGTCTTTCCCCAGTTTGGACTTACTGGTGTGTCAGCAGGTGGGATGTCTGAATGAAATTTTTGTCACATGCAGAGAAGGGGAACAGTCTCTCCCCAGTGTGGTCTCACTGGTGTGTGAGCAGGTGGGAGGTCTGAATGAATTTCTGGTCAAACACAGAGCAGGGGAACAGTCTCTCCCCAGTGTGGGCTCACTGGTGTGTCAGCAGGTGGCATGTCTGAATGAATACCTTGTCACACCAGAAGCAG
>NW_025213526.1:6952-21444 GCF_004010195.1 Chiloscyllium plagiosum | reverse complement strand
AGCAGTTAACAATGGGAATGCTCAAGAGAGTGAAACTGGATGAGCACAGAAATAGACAACAACATTGATGCAGCTGAAGGGGACACTGGGTAAAGATACTGCAGTTAGTGCTTATTTCATTCAGAACACCAGCCAGGGTGCACATCCTTCCTGTATCGATCCTATTGATCTGTTTAAAAAAAATTGTACATTTCAGGAGTTTCATGTTTAGATACGCTCATGAAGACAGCTTCATTCTCCTCAATCTCAACTGAAAGGGCAATGCTGCTGTTAGAAACGAATTCACTGGTGTATGTTACTGGCTACTTCATGGATTGGAAGTGGCTACTGAGACTGTCAATTTACTGTATGCTGTATTGCCAGGTTGCCAGACATGTCAAGTGTTTTCAAGGAAAGAAAAACACATTTGGGAGATGAATGTCAGTTGAGGGGCACCCTCTTTCGATACGATCTATTAATAGTTGTGGGAATTGACTTACCTGGCTCCAACCAAGTGGTCAGAGAATTGTAACTGTCATAGAAGCTGGTATCATGGGTCAAGAAGTGTAATTAATGGAGGAGGTATCAGTTCTGCTGGTTAAGTTCACAAAGTTGTTTAAAATGTTACTAACTTACTTTTAGCATCATGGTGAGAGTAGGACACATAACTGAGATCATTGTATTGTTCAAGTTTTCCATGTTCAGAGAACTAAAAGGAAAGCTGGAAGCTGGGAGTTGTGGGATGAGCTAGGAGTCAGAGGGATAAATAAACAAAAGTTGTGGTTGATGAAAAATACTTAGTCCCACTCAGACTCTGTCTTTGCTTCCCAAAAGCTTGGGAAATTCACTTCCTCTCAGTGATTTAGCCTCTTTTCCAGAACGACTGCTTCTCTCCATTCCCTTGGAGACACGAAAGGATAGCTACAGCTTTAAGTTGCTCATTTGAGCCACTGGAGCATGTGCAGAGGCTGGCTGTTTAAAGGAACACTGTCCTTCACTGCTGTTCTATTTTAAAGGGATAGAGACAATGTGTGAGACGGACTGATGTTAATCTTGAGAGCAGAGAAATCAAATCCTGATCAGAAACTAATAATAGAGTAAATTACGAACTGTTCTCAATTCCTCCTGAAATAGTATTGCAATAAGGACAGCGATAAACTTGTTTTACAGCCAAATGATTCACGGATAGGAAATCCACACTTGAAAGCGATATGAGAGCCACCCAATTCCACAGTTCCTGATCATTATGGGTAATATGGAAGGGAAAACAGCATTCCCAGCCCAGAGAAACCATTCCCATGTTGTGTGCATGGTTGAGGATTTAACTGGTCATGTGATCTAGGAAGACACCATCATGACAGGACCAGGGTGAGGCTGTATAAATGTGGGGCAAGTGGGAAGGAATTCACCTACTCCTCCCAGTGGGACACTCACCGACACAGTCACTCTGGTGAGAGGCCGTTCACCTGCCCCAGGTATGGGAAGGGATTTACTCGATCTTACGTTCTGCTGAGGCACCAGAGATGGTACAAAGGATTTAGACCCTTCAGCTGCTCCATGTGAGAGAAAGTATTCATTCAAATCTCTCACCTGCGGAGACATCAGTTCATTCCAATCGGTGAGAGGCCATTCACCTGCTCAGTGTGTGGGAAAGGATTCACTCAGTCCTCTGACCTTCTGAAACACCAGCGCGCTCACTCTGGGGAAAAGGTCATTCACTTGTTCCCAGTATGGGGGGAGAGTTTCACTCAAATTTACCACCTGCTGACATCCCAGTGAGCCCACACAGAGGAGAGGCCATTCAGATGGTTTGTGTGTGAGAGGGGATTCAGCGATTCATCTCGCCTGCTGAGACCCCAGTGAGACCACACAGGGGGAGAGGCAATTTAGATGCTCAGTGTGTGAAAGGGTATTCAATTAAACATCCTGCCCCCCCGAGACACAGTGTGCCCACACAGGGGGAGAGGCCATTCAGATGCTCAGTGTGGGAAAAGGGATTCAGTGATTCATCCCTCCCACTGAGACCCCAGTGAGCCCACACAGAGGAGAGACCATTCAGATGGTCAGTGTGAGAGAGGGGATTCAGTGATTCATCTCGCCTGCTGAGACCCCAGTGAGACCACACAGGGGGAGAGGCCATTTAGATGCTCAGTGTGTGAAAGGGTATCCAGTTAATCATCCTGTCCCCTGAGACTCCAGCGTATTCACACTGGGTAGGAGCTGTTTCCCTCTCTGTGTGACAAGGGATTTGCTGCGTCTACAACACGACTGAGAGCCCAGTGAGTGCTCACAGGGAAGTGGTCATCCCCCTGCTCCGTGTGGGCTGCAGGACTCTGATTCTGCAGTTTCTGCTCATCAGAGTCAGGAGTGGAACTTGTACATGATGACACTGTTGGAGTATTGATGTTGTTGTTGTTAAGCACATTAACTAGGCTGGAGTTGACTGAATTTATTTTGCCACTTTCTGAACCTCAGGATGTCTCTCTGGGCAATAAGTCTCCAATACACAGCAATGTGACAAGGAGCAGGGATCATCTGTTTTGATTTAAATTGTGATTGTAGCACGGCTGCTTCACAGCACCAGGTACAGGGTTGGAGTCCAGCCTTGGTCAACGGCCTGTGTGGAGTTCCCACATTCTCCCCAAGATAGTGTGCGTCCACTCCAGGTGCTCTGGTTTCCTCCCACAGTTCAAAGATGTGAAGGTCAGGTGGATCGGTTTTGCTGAATTATCCACAGTGATCAGGATTGTGCAGACCAGGTGGACCAGCCATGGGAAATGCAGTGTTACAGGGATGGAGTGCTCTGGGTGGGATGATCTTCAGATCGGTGGGATTTGATGGGCCAATGCTCTCCTTCCACACTGTCAGGATTCAATTCTATGATTGAGGATTAAGGCGACACAGCAGGTTGTCCTTGGAGAAGGAGCATGTGGTGTGCATCAATGCTCTCGATGCCTTTAGATAGAGGTGGGCACCGCAGGGGATACAGTGCTTTATCTCCACCGCTGCCCCCTCCCCCCAACTCTACTTTGATTTAGTCCCTTCCCACCATTTGTAATGGTTTGCTTTGCGTGTAATGGGCTTTGTTTATAAATATTCATTTGGATACACGGATGGCTTACTGCTGGTAACAAAAAGCAAAATGGCGTAATGATGATTTTGATGGTGGGAAGGTTGCTCAGCTGTGTGTGATAACACTTCTGGGTCGGAGAAATGGGGAAAAAGAACGCTTCACAGCTCATAGAACGAGAACTGAAAAACAGTTAAATCAAACAAAACTTTCAGGCAGGGAGGAAATATTTCTCTGGAGTTTGAGTAGCTGGAAAGTGATAGTGTCCGAGGGTAGATAGGATTTTGTTTTACAGGGCATTTGAAATTTTAAAACTGTTATATTCAGATAGTTTAATTCTTTGCTTTAATTTTACTTGTTGTGCAATAAACTTTTCCAACATTTTAAAACCAAAAATCACCACCCTGGTGTTAAAGACAAATGTTAAATAAAATCCATCAAACTTTCCCTCACTGAAAACTGTTGTGGAAGTGCAATCTCCTGGAGAATCCCTGCCGTGCCTACTTCTTCCTACCTAGGCTTCATGACTATATACATACCTGGGAGATAGCAGCAGGAGGAGACCATTCAGCCTTTCAATCCTGCTCCACCATTCAATGGGAAACAGCTGACCATCCAGCTCAGTCTCCTGTTCCTGCTGTGTTCCAATCCCCTTTCATGACTTTACCTCGAAGAACTATATCAAAAGTCCTCCATTAGCTTCACTGTCTTTTGTTCCAGTGACATTGATGTGTTACTGTGTGGGTGTAGGCAGGGGTAATGTGAAGGTTCTGCGTCCTGGAGGATGTAGTCAGTGAAGGATCATCCTGCAGTAACATCAACCAGGTTTCAGCAACTTGAGATAGAAACCATTTCCAGGATATGGGCATCACTGGCTCAGCCAGCATTTATTCCCCATCTCTAGTTACCCTTGAGAAGATGGTAGTGAGCTGCTGTCTTGAACCATTCGCAGTCCATTTGGTGCAGATAGACCGACAATGCAGTGGGGGAGAGTGTTGTAGGATTTTGGCTAAATGATTCTCCATCTTTGGTTCTTAAAATGCTGGTTACCTTAATAACAACCTGCACATGATTTTGAGATTTCAGTCTGCTAATCTTCACCATTTAGCAACCTGTATAAAGGAATATGTACAGATTAGAAATTCAGAACAGACAATTCTCGTTTTTCTGGAATATCGTTTTCCCCTTTGTTCCACCAAAGCTGTAACCCTCCAGCCCACATACTCTCTCCCATCATTCTGCCTCTGCTATCCCTATTGTACACCGTCCCCATTCTCATGAAGTTA
This sequence comes from Chiloscyllium plagiosum, assembly GCF_004010195.1. Classification (NCBI taxonomy): domain Eukaryota; kingdom Metazoa; phylum Chordata; class Chondrichthyes; order Orectolobiformes; family Hemiscylliidae; genus Chiloscyllium; species Chiloscyllium plagiosum. Next base: position 17,109 of record NW_025213526.1, on the reverse strand, counting down.
CTGATAAACAGATCCATGCCACCATTTCCCGTCCTGGTTAGACTCTGCACCTTTTCTGGGTTCACTTCCTTTCCCTTCAGTTGCTGCAAGTCAATAATGTAACAGCAGAACAAAACAAAAGGAAACAGAAAGGGAGGTGGCAGATCCTGGACAGAAGAGGAACCTTCAGTCTGGGAGAACGGGTCACATCCTTCTTTGTTTCCCATTGGTCGATTCCAGCATTACAACAAGTTGGGGATGGAAAGTAGTCCCCACGTGGGTGTGGTGATACTTTGACCCCCCAACAGACCAATACTAAAAACGGATGCATACCTCCTTCAGCCAGTCACAGTGTGAAATGCTTTCCACTCGTTTCCCCAAAGCAAATGTTCCAAAACCCGCCAACATTCTGCACATGTGCAGTGCCGGGTTTCCCCACATACGACTGGTCCCTGCCTCAGGGATTGTGGGAGTTGTCGACCCTATGAAGCCACTGGAGCCCTGTCTCTGGAAAGTGAAGGAAAAGTGTGGAGGGTGTGTGTATAGCATTCCCATTCAGACACACAGGACTATGGGCTGTCACTGGGTTTTACTGAGACATCTGCTTCGACAATCTGATTTCTGATGTAAGGAATATAGATTCAGCCAATTGCAGGCTGGGGTGGTTAATAAAGGTTAGCAGGTTTTCAGCAGAGGTGGCTCAGTGGTTAGCACTGTTGCCTCACAGCTTCAGGGACCTGGGGTTTGATTTCGGCCTTAAGCGGTTGTGTGGAGTTTACAACTTCTCCCCATGTCTGCGTGGGTTTCCGCCGGGATGTCCCAGTTTCCACCCACAGTCCAAAGATGTGCAGGTTAGGTGGATTGGCCAAACTAAATTGCCCACTGTCCATGCATGTGCAGGTTTGGCCATTAGCCATGGGAAATGTAGGGCTTCAGGGGGTGGGTGGGTCTAAATGGGATGTTCATCATTGGGTTGGTGTGGACTCAATTGACGAATACCCTGTTTCTGCACTATGTGGACTTTATTCTACTCTCATAAAGAAGAATGTACCTATCTCCATGTGTTGTGAATCTGTGGAATTCCCTATTCAAAATGCAGTGCATGCCAGGAAAATGAGCAAATTTACTGAAGAGATACAGATGTTTAATTTGCATTGAGTTGAAGGGTGAGACAGCAGGCAGTAAAATCTAGTTGAGACCGAGGTGGGCTCAGTCATCACCGTATTAAATGGTGGAGCTGGTTTGAAGGACCGCCTTGCCCCTCCTGTGCCCAGTGCTTATCTTCTTACAGTAATAACTGGAAAGCTGAATCCAAAACTCACCACATTCACCCAAGGAGATTTTCGGAAAATGCACGATAGCCACGTGGATTGGAGTTCCAAACTTAGATAATGAGGAAGCATGTAGGAGATAATGGTTTTGCAAATTTAAACCAGGGGAGACAGTGATGTATGGGTTTAGACTGTGTAGGACATTCACACCGTCCAGAATACTCTGTTGTGAATATCTATCCTGTACTTTATTACAAAGCCAAGGTCTCTGACAATGAAAACCAAAATACCCAGGAAACATCGCCTCACCTTGTAATCTGATAAGAGACTTGTGCAAAGTCAGGTTGAATTTAGAACACAGATGGAAAGCGGAAAGATCAAATATAATTCCAAGGTCCTGTGCATAAACAAAGGAGACAACAATCGGATGAGGCAGGAGTTGGCTAATGTAGACTGGAAACAAAGGCTTTACAGTATGACAGATGATGGACAGTGGTGGAATATCAAAGCAATTTTTCGAGGTGCCCAGCTCTAACGCTTTCATGATAATGGTCTTTCTAGGTCCTCACCTTCCTCAGTCTCCTTATCAATTTCTGACATGTTCTTCGTGTTCTCCACAGTGAAGACTGACTGCTGTGTACTCATATTTCTGAAACCTTCTGGAGAGGAATAACTCGGCACAGAACTCTGAGAGGTCTTCTTTGAGTCTTTATTGATGCGACATGGTAGTTACCTGAATCGTGTACATGCAAAACGCCTTCGGGCAGTATCATGTAACTGTCTCATATGCGGTTCCCATTCTTATACGTTTGTGACTTGTGGTTTTGAATAGAAGCTGTCTATCAGGATTAAAGATCCCCCCCAACGCATCTCGTCCACATCCCACACCTCCGTCCTCAGACCCCACTCCTCCAACTGTAATAAGGACAGAACTCCCATGGTGCTCACCTTCCACCCTACCAACCTTCGCATAAACCAAATCATCCACCGACATTTCTCCGATCTCCAAAAAGACCCCATCACCAGAGATATATTTCCCTCCACCCATTCCACCTTCCGCAAACTCCGTTCCCTCCGTGACTACCTGGTCAGGTCCACGCCCCCATACAACTCACCCTCCCATCCTGGCACCTTCCCCTGCCACCAGAGGAATTGCAAAACCTGTGCCCAAACCTCCTCCCTCACTTCCATCCAAGGCCCTAAACGAGCCTTCCACATCCATCAAAGTTTTACCTGCACATCCACCATATCATTTATTGCATCCGTTGCTCCTGATGTTGTCTCCTCTACATTGGAGAGACTGGACGCCTCCTAGCAGAGCGCTTTAGGAAACATCTCCGGGACACCCGCGCCAATCAATCACACCGCCCTGTGGGTCAACATTTCAACTCCCCCTCCCACTCTGCCGAGCACATGGAGGTCCTGGGCCTCCTTCACCGCCGCTGCCTCACCACCAGGCGCCTGGAGGAAGAACGCCTCTTCTTCTGCCTCGGAACACTTCAAACCCAGGGCATAAATATGGACTTCTACAGTTTCCTCATTTCCCCTTCCCCCACCTCACCCGAGTTCCAAACTTCCAACTCAGCACTGTCCCCATGACTTGTCCTACCTGCCTATCTTTCTTTCCACCAATCCACTCCACCCTCTTTCTTGACTATCACCTTCCTCCCGTCCACCACTCATCTATTGTACTCTATGCTACTTTCTCCCCACCTCCATCCTCCTCTCGCTTATCAGGCTCTCTGTCTTTATTCCTGATGAAAGGCTTTTGCCCGAAATATCGATTTTACCGCTCCTCGGATGCTGCCTGAACTGTTGTGCTCTTCCAGCACCACTAATCCAGTATCAGGATTATCTCCAAGGCAACGGCAGTTTAAAACGTCTATTTCAGTTCAGCACTTTGTGGTTAAACCACACACCCCTCCCCCACACCCATGTAGCTCACTCAAGCACCTGACAGGTACTTCAGTTTCAGTGGGGTTATGTATCAGGATTCTGGTGTGGAGGGACCTGTGTTGGATAAAGTTATAAATCACACAGTACCAGGTTATAATCCAACAGGTTTATTTGGAAGTGCAAGCTTTTGGAGTGAGCTGTGATTTTTAACTTGATCAGGATTATATCTATGGTGACAGTTAAGTGCTTCAACAATTAGAGGTCATATGTTCCCCATACAATAGGTTACCCTCTCGCAGTGTCAACTGCTGTTCTGGCCCTGGGGATAGCTACTCATCACTTTTCTCCCCCAATCCCATCTAGCTTTCTGTTGATCTTTTAAGTTTTTCCAATCTCCTAGTTTCTCGCTGATCTTTGCCAACTTGTATGCCTTCTATTTCAATTTGATAGAGTCCCCTATCTCCATAGACACCCATGGCAGATGACTCATTGTATGACAGTCCTTCCTTTTCACTGATATATACTTTCTTCCGTGAACTGAAATCCCAAACAATCTCTTCACCCCTTTCCCCCACAGCCAGTCTTCACACTTTCTCTCTGCTCTCTTTGAATTCAATTCCCTAGCTCCTGTCTGCAGGCTAAAAAACAAATCAATGATTCTAACTCGGATTCCATTGGGTGTTGATGAATCCTGCCCCCACCCCCCCCCCCCCCCCCCCCCTCACCTCCCAGGGCTTCTTTCCTGGTCAGAACCATATTGGGGGAAAAAATTCTGAAACCTCTTATTTTTCCCCGCCCCACCCTCTGATGAAAACCATCCTGCACACACTGCTTCCTGCACACTCTGGCTAAATCATACTTGGTTGAACTAAAATGAACTAAAATAGAACTCTCGTTGCAGTTGCATCTTTATCCCTTTCCATAACAATCCTGAATCTTCACAAAAGTTTTCTGATAACTTTCAGCATTCCCCTGGGTCCTGTTCCCAGAGGGAGGAAGGGAGGGAGCTGCCAATGACATAATAATCCCACACACCTTCGGCGTCCCTCCCTGACACTGACCCGTACTCCACAAACGCCAACAATTGGCCAGCACTGCGTCCGTGCACTGGTCTCCCCTCCTATGGCACATGCTCCAAATCACACAGGAGCCTGGGTGATTGACAGCAGCTGCTGCCCCATAGAGTAGAGGGGGCGGGGCTGGAGGACTGGAACAATGAGATTGTTAACAATGAATGAATGAGGAGGACACTGGGGGATGGACAGGTCAGTGAGGGACAGGAGCAGTGCAACAGCAGGACGGGATCCTTGACAAACTGAGCAATGGGAGAGTCTGGCAGGTGAGAAACTACAGGAAGGTTCTGGTTAGAGACTCAGGAAGGGACAGCTGGGACACAGTATGGCCTGGTCTAATCAGCCTCTTCAAAGATGCTGTTACTCAACTCTGAGCCCGGTCCTCCCTGGTCCAGAGGTAAGGACACTACCACCATTTCCTGATGGGCTAGTAGAAAGAAGGGAAGATTTTCTCAATCTCACTCACATGGAAACTCCATGAGCTCCTCCCACTTACAGTCTACGGTGTGGATGGATGAGACTAAGCAGGTGGGAAGGAGTTAGGGATATAGGGACTGCCGTTCAAAAGGAACTCACCTGTGTTGGTGCTAAAAACAAGACTTAATACACAGTCACTAACACAAAGCTGGTGTACGTGAACTTTATCCAGAATATTAACATCCATAACTGGGCGACGCAGACCCCAATGTAGAGTTAAGTCCTGGATATTATTAACAGCTTTGAGAATGGGAGATCATGTCTCATGAACTTCATTGAGTTTTCTGAAGAAGTAACAAAGAGAATTGATGAGGGTAGAGCGGTGGACATGATCTATATGGACTTCAGTAAGGTGTTCAACAAGGTTTTTCATGGGAGACTGGTTAACAAGGTTAGATCTCATAGAAGAAAGGACAACTAGCCATTTGAGTACAGAATTGGCTCAAAGTTAGAAGACAGAGGGTGGTGCCAGAGGGATGCTTTTCAGGCTGGAGGCCTGTGACCAGTGGAGTGCCACAAGGATCAGTGCTGGATCCACTCCTTTTCATCATTTATATCAATGACTTGGATGTGAACATAAGAGGTATAGTTAGTAAGTGTGCATATGACACAAAACTGGAGGTCTAGTGGACAGTGAAAAAGATTACCTCAGAGTACAACGGGATCTTGATCAGATGGGCGAATGGGCTGAGGATTGGAAGATTGCGTTTAATTCAGATAAATGTGAGGCGCTGCATTTTGGAAAAGCAACTTTTAGTAGGATTGATACACTTAATGGTAAGGTCCTGGGGAGTGTTGCTAAACAAAAAGACCTTGGAGTGCAGGTTAATAGTTCCTTGAAAGTGGAGTCGCAGGTAGATAGGACAATGAAGAAGGAAGTTAGTCTGCTTTCCTTTATTTGATGGCATTCCAAAATTGGCCGAGCCAATAAACTGAACAACCGAAACATGATCTCCCAACTGCTATACTCAGTGCACTGCTCAATAACAGCTGGCATACCAAACACCACCTTCACTGACCTGTCTACCTTCAACCCCACTTTCAAGGAACTATCTTTCCACACTCTAAGGTCTACTTGTTTGTAACCACTTCCCAGGAGCTTGCCATTATGAGGTTGAGTCCTATCTTGGTAACATCTCCTCAAAATCAGAAAGAATATAATTGAATGCAGTATTCTAAAACTGGCCTCACCAATGCCCTATACAGCTACAATATGACCTCCAAACTCCTATACTCAGTGACAGAATCCCTACAAAGAGTTGAAAGAGGCCATTTGGCCCATGAGACCTTACAAACCATCGAACAGCTTCCATGTTACTGAGCGTTTCCCACAGCTAATCAACCTAACGCACGCATCTTTGGATTGTGGGAGGAAACGAGAGCACCCAGAGGAAGCCCACGCAGACACACAAAGGGTGAGTGTGCAAACACCACACAGAGAATGGAATCGAACCAGATTCCCTTTGCTGATCAGTGCACTGAGGAATAAAGGTCAGCGTTCGAAATGCCGCGTTCAAAACCTGATCTCTCTGAAACTCTACTTTGCAGAAAGTATACAGTTGTTCTGAGCCCTTCAGAGGGATGCAGGGACGGTGAGAAAACAGGAACAGGGTTGAGGTATAGATCTATAAAATAACTCTCCCATCCCGCCTCTCCCACTCAGTTGCCCCGTCTGATACCCCGTATTCCCCATAGCCCCCCTCGCTGTCTGCCTCCTCGGACCACCTGCCTCCCCTCTGCCCCCGCCCCCTCTTTGTCCGCCCCGTCCTGCCCCTCTGTGCAGCCTCCCACCGTACTCCCCTGTCTCCCGCCTCACCCCCGCTCCCCATTGTGTCCCCGCCACCCTCCTTGCCCCCTAGTTCTGGACTCCCCACCACAGGAAAAGACCATGTCTATTTACCCTATCCATGCCTCTGCTGATTTTATAAATCTCTATAAGGTCACCCATCAGCCTCTGATGCTCCAGGAAAAACAGCCTATTCAGCCTCTTCCTGTAGCTGAAATCCTCCAACCGTGGTAACATCCTCGCAATTCTTTTCTGACCCCTTTCAGAGTGGAGAATATCGTTTTGATAGGAAGGAGACCAGAGTTACATGGAATATTCCAAAAGTTTCCTAACCAATGTCCTGTGCAGCTGCAATATGACTTCCCGATCCCTATACACAATGCTCTGATCAACAAAGGAAAGCATACCAAAACTGAAATAACTGCAGATGCTGTAAACCATAAAGAAAAAAAAAGTTTCTGGAAAAGCTTAGCAGATCTGTAGCATCTGTGAAGAGAAATTAGAGTTAACGTTTCTGAGAAATGGTGACCGGACCTGAAACATTAGCTGATTTTTCTTCACCGATGCTTCATGACCTGCTGAACATTTCTAACATCTGTGAAAGTTTAAAGGGAGTTGTGTCAGGCAGGTTTCTTGTGCAAAGGGTGGTAGGTAAATACAACGTACTCTCCTGGGAGATGGTAAAACTAGAAACAATCACAACGTTCAAGAGGCATTTGGGCAGACACATAAGCAGGCATGGGTTGGCAGGGATATGGATCATATACAGGCAGATAGAATTAGTTTGGAATAGCATTATGATCCGCACAGACATGGTGGACCGATTATTCCGGTGCTGTCCTGTTCTGTTTTCCGTGGCGAGAATGATTTTTTTTGAAGAAGCAACAAAGGGGATTGATGAGTGCAGAGCGGTGGACATGATATACATGGACTTCAGTAAGGCGTTCGGCAAGGTTCCCCATGGGAGACTGGTTAGCAAGTTTAGAAATCATGGAATACAGGGAGAAGTAGCCATTTGGATACAGAACTGACTCAAAGGTAGAAGGCAGAGGGTGATGGTGGAAAGTTGCTTTTCAGACTGCAGGCCTGTGACCAGTGGAGTGTCACAAGGATCGGTGCTGGGTCCACTCCTTCTCATCATTTATACAAACGATGGGGATGTGAACATAGGAGGTATTAATAATTTTACAGATGATACCAAAATTGGAGGTGGAGAGGACTGTGAAAAAGATGACCTCAGTACAACGGGACATTAATCTGATGAGCGAATGGGCTGAGGAGTGGCAGATGGAGTTTAATTTAGTAAAATGTGAGATGTTGCATTTTGGAAACTCAAATCTTAGCAGGTCCTCGGGAGCATTGCTGAACAAAGAGACCTTGGAGTGCAGGTTCATAGCTCCTTGAAAGTGGAGTCGCAGGTAGATAGGATAGTAAAGGCAGGTTTTAGGACGCTTTCCTTTCACGGTGAGAGCATTGTGTATAGGAGTTGGGAGATCATATTGAGGCTGCAAAGGACGTTAGTTAGACCACTTTTGCAATATTCCGTGCAATCCTGGTCTCATTCCTATCAAAACAATATTGTGAAACTTGAAAGGCGTCAGAAAAGGATTACACGGATGTTACCAAGATTGGAGGATTTGAGATACAGGGAGAGGTTGAACAGGCTGTTTTCCCTGGAGCGTCAGAGGCTGAGGGGTGACCTTATAGGAGGTTTATAAAATCAGGAGAGGCAGGGATAGGGTAAACAGACAAGGTCTTTTCCCTGCAGTGTTGGGGAAGGGGAAAATAGGGGGGAGACAAACAGAGTTGGGGGGGGGGGACACAGTTATTTTATAGATCTACAGCTCAACTATGTTCCTGTTTTCTCCCCATCCCATTCCATCTCGCTGAAGGGCTCAGAACAATTGCATAGTTCCTCGGAAGTAGAGTTCCAGGGAGATCAGATGATGAAGGTTGCATTTCGGACGCTGACCCGTATTGGTCAATGCACTGATCAACAAAAGGACCCGGGTTCGATTCCACTCTCTGTGGTGTTTGCACATTCTCCCTCTGTGTGTCTGCGTGGGCTTCCATTCTGTGTCTGTTTCCATTCCAGACATCTCTATGACTCTGTTTTGCTAAACGTGAAGGGTTTCAGAAAATATCTCCAAGATTATTCTTAGGACTGTGGAGTTAAAGGGAGAGGCTGACTCGGCTGGGGCTTTTTCCCTGGAGCGTCAGAGACTGGGGGGTTACGTTATAGAGGAGCACAGATAGGGTGAATAGCTAAGGTCTTTGTTTCCACCCAGTGTCGGGGAGTTCAAAACTAGAGGAGGCATTTGGTTTAAGGTGAGAGGGGAAAGATGGAAAAGGGACCTGAGGGGCAAACATTTCACTCGGAAGTTGCTGGGTGTATTGACTGATCTGCCATTGGAGCAATGAATGTATGGAAGATTACAACATTTAAAAGGCATATGGAGGGGTATATGAATAGAAAGTGTTCAGAGTGATATAGGCCAACTCTCCCAAATGGGACTGGATCATTTTACGATATCTGACCGTTATCGACGAGTTGGACTGAAGGGTCTGTTTCCGTGCTGTATAGCTGCTGCCTCGCAGTGCCAGAGACCCGGGTTCAATTCCCGCCTCAGGCGACTGACTGTGTGGAGTTTGCACGTTCTCCCCGTGTCTGCGTGGGTTTCCTCCGGGTGCTCCGGTTTCCTCCCACAGTCCAAAGATGTGCAGGTCAGGTGAATTGGCCATGCTAAATTGCCCGTAGTGTTAGGTAAGGGGTAAATGTAGGGTAATGGGTGGGTTGCGCTTCGGCGGGGCGGTGTGGACTTGTTGGGCCGAAGGGCCTGTTTCCACACTGTAAGTAATCTAATCTAAAAAAAAACTCTATGACTCTAAGTGTTTCAGCAAAATGGTGGAAATCTGAGATAAAAACAAAAGGTGCTGGAGATCCTCAGCAGGTCTGGCAATACCTGAAATGGTGACAGATGCAGGAAACATTGCAGCAGCCTTGACGAAGTGTTTAGATGATAACACCAGGCATGTGTGCTTGATGACCAGCATGGATAAGATGCGGGCATTGTGTTCAACAGTTTTATACCAGACTCTGACACCATTTTATTCTGTATTTCTCTGTGACTCCCTCTTTTCCGAAGCTGGCAGTATTGGGAAGCACTGTAGGATATAAATGATGCGTGACCTTCCTAGTGAGAGGAGTCGAGCACAGGAGCAGGGATCCCTTTCTGGAAGGGCCTTGATGAGAACACACCTGGAGGACTGTGTGTACCTTTGCTCCTCTTTCCGAAGGAAGGGTATCCTGGTTATTGAGAGAGAGTAAAGGAGGATCACCAGATGAGTCCTGGGATGTGGAGATAGTTAAGGACTGCAAAAGCATGAAGTCAGAGTCTATACAATGTTGATCTGGGGAAGTGCAGCAGGTAGGGCAGCAACAGAGGAGCAGGAAAGTTGATGTTTTGGGTCAGGTCCCTTCGTCAGTCCTGATGAATAGTCCTGACCCGAAACGTCAACTTTCCAGACCCATCGTATTCATGCTGGTCATCAAGCACCTATTTATTCTAGCCCCACGTTCTGGTAGTCAGCGTGTAACCGATATTGTAGTGTTTGGTGTGATCATCTAAAACTTCTTCAAGGCTGCAATGTTTCCTGCATCTGTCACCATTTCAG
>NW_025213526.1:0-6184 GCF_004010195.1 Chiloscyllium plagiosum | reverse complement strand
CATCCAGCTGATCTATCCTCTTATTCCTACTCTCATTAGCACATGGCAGTAGTGGCAAGTCTGATATTAGTACATTTCAGGAGATACATTTTAATAGATCTCTGATTTTCCTTTTACAGCTTTCAGGCCCTCATCCCTTTGTTTTGCGATGTCGTTGGTATCTGTCTTCCATAACCACGGGCTGTTTACCCTCCAGCTCCAGAATGTCCTTCAGCCGCTCCGTGATATCACGGATCCTGGCACCAGGGAGGTAACATACCATCCTTGATTCATATCTGTGGTCACAGAAGTGCCCGCCCTGTCCCTAACCATTGAATCACCTGTCACTACAGCCCTGCCACTCTCTTTCCTCCTGGCCTGTGCAGCAGAGCTCTCTGTGGTGTCATGAACCTGGCTGTTGCTGATTTCCCCTGAGAGGCCACCCCACCCGGTCCCCCCAAACAGAATCCCAAGCGGGATATCTGTTTGATAAGTGGATGATCACTGGGGACTCCTGCACTCCCTTTCTGACACTTTTACTTGATCAGATGGTCATGCATTCTCTTTTTGCCTGTGTAACCCTCACCTGGAGTGTGACTAACTCACGAAACGTGCTGTCCGTAACATTCTCAGTAATGTCGACGCTCCACAGTGAGTCCACACACAGCTCCAGCTCTGAAAAGCTGTTTCCCAGTAGCTGCAGTTGGCACACTTCCTGCACACATAGCCGTCAGGCACACTGAAAGCGTCCCTTATTACCCACATTGTATAAGAAGAGCACACCACGGGTCTGAGGTCTCCTGTCACAACATCACTCTAGATTCATCTAGTTACTCACTTTAAGAGAATTTAAATGATCTAGCAACCTTCCTTCCCTTTAAACATTTCTACTATAATCAAAAGCACCGAACTTTAACTAAACTGATATGTTATATATTTAAAAACTTAACAAATACTCCGCAGGTATAACTGACAAATTGGCTGTTCCCATTGGGACCATGTGAATTTCTGAATGGTCTGACTAAAAACTGAGTTTCAGCTTCACCTTCTCCCTGTCTCACCTCCCTCTGTTTACGCCCAACTCCAAAACACACTCATTGAGCCAAGCAGCACTCTCAGTGCAGCCCTGTCATTTTCATTGTCTGCTCACACCTACACTGCCCTCAGCCTCCTGTACTGTTCCACTGCATCTCAATGGGAGCTCAGGAACTGTATCTCATCTTTCAGTTCAGCCCTTTGTAACCGCAGAGTCAACATAGACTTCAGCAGTTTCTGGATGAACAGACAGTTATCAGAAACTGGAACATTCCACCTAAAAATGTGCTGGAATTTGAGTTCATAAGGATTTTTAATGAGAAGTTTGCAGGGAGTTGAAAATTGTGAGTTTACAGGTTAATATAATGAAGTGGGGTGATTGGGACTAAATCTGACACTTCTTACAAACATACGAAGTATAATTTGGATAAAACTGTGCTCCCTCTCAGGCCAAATCGCACAATGGTGATTCAAACATGAACTTGAACATCTTTCTGCTTTTTGCTTGACAAAAATATTGGAACTTTTTCCCACAGAACAGTCAAACGTTTCTCTTTCCACAGTTAAATTCCAATGATATTCAGATCCTGATGACTTTGCTGACTGTAGAAACTTGCTTTTGAGATCCAGGTCTCAATTATTCTTAATATCCTATAAAAATAACTCACAAAACAAAACTCACTGTCAGTGCAAGATGAATAGTAAAGACAAATATTTCTCTGATATGTGTCTGATGGTAAATGCTCCTCTTCAAATCACCCCTCCCCAACCCAGGAAGCGGAGATGTCCATGCACCTCGCTGTACCTTGCCCCCAATAAAGATCATGATTTGGAGATGCCGTCTTGGACTGGAGTGTACAAAGTTAAAAATCACACAACACCAGGTTATAGTCCAACAGGTTTAATTGGAAGCGCACTAGCTTTCAGAGCGACGCTCCTTCATCAGGTGATAGTGGAGGGCTCGATCATAACACAGAATTAAATTCTGTGTTAAGAACGAGCCCTCCACTATCACCTGATATAGGAGCGTCGCTCCGAAAGCTCGTGTGCTTCCAATTAAACCTGTTGGACTATAACCTGGTGTTGTGTGATTTTTAACCCAATAAAAATGGCGGCCATAACCCAGGACCCATCACTGCCTGAGGCCCTCAGCCTCTTTCCCATTTCTGGCAAACTTGGGACCAAGTGTTTCTAATTCAGAACTGGTGACCTGTACAGAGGTGTAATTAAATCCTCCCAGTCTGCACTGAGGCATTTCATCCAGTTTCTGCTGTCACTCTTCCCCTTTCCCGTTTCCGTCTCCTGCACACACCAAGGGCATTTCCCGGTCCAATAACCCTTCCTCAGAACCGATGGAAGCTGGAAAAATTCGAAAACCTACAGTGTGGAAACAGGCCATTCGGCCCAACAAATCCACACTGACCCTCCAAAGAGAATCCCACCCAGACCCATTCCCTACCCTATTATCCTACATTTCTCATGACTAATGCACCTAACCTACACATCCCTGAACACGGCGGGAAATTTAGCCTGGCCAAATCACCGAACCTTCACATCTTTGGACTACAGGAGACAAGGCTAAAAGAGTAAATGATAGGTGGGGATGGCGTGACCCTTCAACAACATGGCATCAAGGTTTCCTCATCTCCTGTCCCGACCTTATCCCAGATCCAACTCTCCAACTCAGCACCGCCCTCCTGAACTGTCCCATCTGTCCATCTTGCTTCCCAATTATCCACTCCACCCTCTAACCATTACTCTAACCAGCATCTTCCTACCATCTTCCCACCTACCTTCCTCCGCAGCCACACACACGCATCCTATTATCTGACAGCCTTCTTCCCCACCCTCACATTCCTGATGAAGTGCTTAGGCCCAATATGTCAATTCGCCTGCTCCTTGGATACTATCTGATCTGCTGTGCTTCTCCAGCGCCACACTTTAACATAAGCTGGAAGAGCACCACCTCATTTTGTACTTGGGGGCCCTTCAGCCCTCTGGCCTCAATATTGAATTCCATAATTTTAGGCCCTAAGTCTCCCCCGTCCTAGTGTCCTAGCCCCCACCCATACACCAGGCCTTGTTATTACATAGCCTGCTATTACATACTACATATGGTTAGCCACTTCCAGTCCCCATAAACAGCTATTCATTGTCTCCCAGCCAGATCATTATCCACTCCTTTGTCCAACTGCTCCTATCTCTCTCTTTGGTCTCTAATCCCATCTATCATTTATTCCTTAACCCCAGCCTTTTGCATAGAAACCGACTTTTGTTCTCAGTAACTTCAGTTCTGAGGAAAGGTCATCGGATCCGAAATTTTAACTCTGATTTCTCTTCACTGATGCTGTCAGATCTGCTGAGCTTTTCCAGTATCTTCTGGTTGTTGTTTCTGATTTACAGCATCTGCAATTCTTTTGGTTTGCATTTACCGAAAGCTTGTAATTCAGTTTAGCAGCCAACATCATCGTGTGTTTATAAACCCGTCCAGTACACAAACTCAATTTCTCTCCCAGTCTCTGCTGTCTCTCCCACTTCCTTCACACTCACTCGGACACCCCCCCCCCCCCCCCCCGACCTCACAGTGACACTGCACTGCACCTGCACAGCTCATGGTCACGTTTTGGCCTGTTGAACCCACCCCTCATTCACGCCCATTGTATGGAAGATCACAGCAACTCTCCTATTGGTTTGAAGCTGCTGTCAATCAGCCAATACCAATTGTGACGAGTGGTGGGATCCTCCCAGGAGTGCAGGAGGCTGAGGGGTGACCACATAGATATTTATAAAATCATGAGGGGCATGGATAGGATAAATAGACAAGGTCGTTTCCCTGGGGCGGGGGAGTCTAGAACGAGAAAGCATAGGTTTAAGGTGAGAGGGGATAGACATAAAAGGGATCTAAGGGGCAACGTTTTTCATGTAGAGAGTGGTGCGTGTATGGAATCTTCTATCAGGGGAAGTGGTGCCAGCTGATGCAGTTATACCATTTGAAAGGCATCTGGATGGGTATATGAATAGGAAGGGTGTAAAGGGATATAGGCCAACTGCTGCAATGTAGGACTAGATTAATTTGCGATATCTGGTTGGCTTGGATGAGTTTGACCGAAGGCTCTGGTCCCGTGCCGTACATGTCTATGGCTCTGCCCTGGGATGAGCTTCATCATTCACAGTGAATGGGATGGTATCACAGAGCACAGGGGCTGGGGTCTATTCTACCCATTGGGGTTATACTCTCTTCCTCTGGAGATGCTGCAAACCTTCCAAACTCCCCTGACATTTACCCTTCGCCATCCAAAGTTATCCTCAAATAGTTAAATTCCAAATCTGTTTTGACAATAACTGCTTAATCTGCATCCCGCTGTGCTTCAAACTGTTCTCGGTGCTCAGAACCTACTCAGTAAAATAATCTTCAGTTCTTTACCCTGAATTACTTGCCAGTTACCTGAAAGTAGCAGTACTAAACATTGTGACGTTAATAATTTCTCACTCCGTCTCTCTCTAAAATTAAATATCCTGGAAACAAATCTGCTCCTGGTCCAAATCACTGCTTAACCATCTCAGCTCCAAGGAGAATTATCTGAGCTTCTGCTAACGCTCCATAAAAGAGAAGTCTACCTTACTTTTATTTTAGCAGTGTCATAGAGATGTACAGCACAGAAACAGACCATTCGGTCCAACTCGCCCATGCTGCCCAGATATCCTAAACTAATCTCGTCCCATTTGCCAACACTTGGCCCATATCTTTCTAAAGCTTTCCTAATCACATATGCAATCAGATGCATTTTAGATGTTGTAATTGTACCAGCCTCCACACTTCCTCTGGCAGCTCATTCCATACACGTATCACATGCAGCTTGAAAACATTGTCCCTCAGATCCCTTTTAAATCGTTTCCCTCACACCTTTAGCCTGTGCCTTTCAGTATTGGACTCACTTTACCTTGGGAAAAAGACCCTGGTTCTTCACCGTATCCGTGCCCTTCACGATTTTATCAACCTCTAAGGACATCTCTCAGCATCCGATGCTTCAGAGACAACAGCCCCAGCCTATTCAGCATCTCCCTATAGCTCAAACCCTCGACCCTGGGAACACCTTTGCACATTTTTTCGGAATCCTTTCAAGTTTCACAATATCAGTCCTACAGCGGGAAGACCAGGACTGAAGGCAGAGTTCCAGAAGTGGCTGAATCAATGTCCTGTAGAGCTGCAAAATAATGTTGCAACTCCTGTACTCAATGCACTGACCAATAAAGGCAAGTATACTAAACACCATCTTCACTACCCTGCCTATCTCTGGTTCTACTGTCAAGGAACTATGAACCTGCACTCCAAAGTCTCTTTGTTCAGCAACACTTCCCAGGATCTTCCCATTAAGTGCATAAGTCCTGCCCTGATTTGCTTTTCCAAAATACAGCACCTCACATTTATCTGAATTGCACTCCATTTGCCACTCCTCAGCCCATTTGATTGAAGTCCCATTGTACTCTGAGGTAACCTTCTTCGTTGTCCACTGCACCTCGAATTTTGATGTCTACTGTCAACCTACTAACCATACCTCATATATTCACACAGAAATCATTTATATGGCGGTAAGGGTCAGGCTTGGGCAGAGTGTGGATGGTGGTGAGGGTCAGACAGGGGACAATTTGTGGATGGCAGTGAGGGTCAGCATGGGGGCGGCATGTGGACGGCAATGAGAGGCTAGGGGCGGTGTTTGAATGGCGGTGAGGGTCAAGATGGGGCCGATGTGTGGACGGCAATGAGAGGCTGGGGGCGGTGTTTGGATGGCGGTGAGGGTCAGGCTGGGGGCAGTGTGTGGACGGTGGTGAGGGTTACGCTGTGGGCTGTGCGTGTGGTCAGCGGTGAAGGTCTGGATGGGGACAGAGGTGAGGGTCAGGGTGGGGCGGTGTATGGGCGTCTGTGAGTGTCAGGCTGGGGATGGTGTGGGAACGGTGGTGAGGTTCAAGCTGGGGGCGGTGTTGGATGGCATTGAGGGTCAGGCTGGATGCGGTCTTTAGATGGCGGTAAGGGTCAGGCTGGGGGAAGTGTGTGGACCGTGGTCCATGGTCAGGCTGGGGGCAGTGTTGAACGGCGGTGAGGGTCAGAGCTGAAAATGTGTTGCTGGAAAAGCGCAGCAGGTCAGGCAGCATCCAAGGAGCAGGAGAATCG
>NW_025213525.1:20464-33966 GCF_004010195.1 Chiloscyllium plagiosum | reverse complement strand
AGAAGTAGATATACTTCCCTCAATATTTTGACAATTCCTGTGTGCCGTTGTCCTTTGCACAGTGCATTTAAAATGGTGTAATATGTTCAAATGCTGGGTCTGATGCCATAACCTTTGTCTCCAACAATATGACAGACACTAGCTTGGAAAGAACCCAGCAGGCCAACATATTTAATTTCTGGTAGAAAGGGGATTAACTGGAATAAGTTGGGAAACCAGAAACAAGAATTTATAACACACATCCTGATTAGAATTAGAGACTAGAGTTGGGAATCCCAGAAAAGGGGGAACGTTGAGAGAAAGGGAAGATATCACTTCAGATGAGGATCAAATAATGTTTTAATGCTTTAAAAAATTTTATTCATCATGTGCATCATTTTTCGTTAACTGTGTCTCCGTTATTCATTTAAAATGTGTTGTGCACATATGAACAATCTTCCTTATCTGAACACACACTGATTAAACAGTGTCTATTAAATCATTTTTCCTCCATTTCAGACTGTCCTGTTGTTGTGCTAGCAGGATACATGAACACCAACTGGCCACCAAAAGACATGACCCACTATCACTAGTGTCCATACATACAGACAAAGAAGGACACCACGTTGACTGTGACAACAAACACTTCCTTGGACAAAGCCACACACGAAAGTTCTTAGAGGCATTACATTCTAGCCAGACGTACATCAATAAACACATCAATTTAGATCCTATCTACCTTAACTTGAACAAAAAAACTAGAAATGACATCACGCACCTTAAGAAACCAAGACCTATAAATAGAAAGATGGGACATACCACCAGTGCATCACCAGAGACTCTCACTGATGATGTTACCTAGTCATGGTGATGAAACATCTGAAAACAACCCTTCAAGCTCAGCGAGTTAACATACATACATATAAATTGTTATTTTTCTCTTAATAGTGGAATTTGCGACTACTTTGTCACTCACGTTTTAACAGATTGCGAGGTGAGGTGAGCTTTTCTGGGTGTGTGGTTTTAATTAACAGGGGAGTTCAACATCGATATTATAATAGTTTGAGGGCTTGACGTATGGGATTTAGACAGATTTGAACAGATTTGGGGTGCAAAAGGTCGCAACAGATTTCATCACTTGGCAGTTAGTGACCTACATCTTCAAATAAAACAGGTGAAAAAATTCATTTAATGTTGTTTCCTTGTGGTTGGTTAAATTAAAAGAAATGGCTTTTAATATTACTAAGGAGGTTCTGAGGTTTGAAGATGATTCCCAAATTTGCCAAGAAAGCGTAGAAAGACAAAGGAAGGGTATACTTTTAGAATTAACATGTAGATTAGAATTGGGTTTCACCAGAGACAAAAGGAAAGCTGTCACCATAATGGAGTTGGTCAAGCACTTTGATGTATCAGAGAAGCAGGCAACTGCAGTCCAGTTCAAAAAAACTTAAATTGCAAATGTGACAACTGAAGTTAGAAGATAAAGACAGAGACTAAAAGAGAGAGAAGATAGAGAAAGAGAAAGAGAGGAAAAAAGGAAAAGAGGGAGAATTTGAAATTCAGAAGTTTGGAAATAGATAAGAAAGTTAAATTAGCAGGATGAAGATGATGGAAGAATGTAGGGCTGTATACAACTACGTTAATACATTGCCATATTTAGGTGCGAAAAATGCCAAAACCGTTTTTATTTCATTTGCAAAATTGGCTAGGCAGATGGCATGTCCAATGAACCTGTGGGTAATGCTCGTTCAAACTACGCTGGTGGGTACAGCTTGAGAGGAATGTGCAATGCTGTCACATGAGGGAGCAAGAGATTATGCAGATGTCAAACAGGCAATTTTGAGTGCTTATGAATTGGTACTAGAAGAATATAGACAGCGCTTCAGAAATATAGAGACGGAACCAGGTCAGAATTATATTGAGTTTGAAAGAATTAAACATAGTCATTTTGATAGATGGATGCAGGCCTTAAAATGGATAAGCCCTGTGAGGCTCGAAGGGAGATTGTTCTGCTGGTAGAGTTTAAAGACTCACTTCCAGAGATGGTAAGAATTCATGTGAATGAATATAAAGTTCAAGAAGTGAGAAGCGCAGCAGAAATGGCAGGTGAGTAAGATTGGTGCATGAGATGAAATTTAGCTTCTGGGAGGATTTTCATCCTGTGAGTGATAAAAATTGGGCAAAGGGGGAGATCCTACACTACAAAACATAGAGAAAAACACACTGGCAATAGTTTACCACAGGTGAAAAATCAAGTCCAAGGGGTTGAAAGGAAGTGAAAGGCCTCAGGTGTTCTTACGATAACGTAGTGGAACACATAAAAATAAAAGTGCCGATTGTTTAAGAAGGGCACTGTGTAAAGGTGTTTTCACTGCAGTAATCTGGGACACACCGTGCTGGGCATTGAAGGAAGACACTTTGGGAAAAGATGTTATAAAGGAGTTTAAGCCAGTGGCATTAGTGAACCTGGTAAAGGAGACCCCAAGTGGAGCCGAGGAGCTGCAGGAGAGTGCACAGCCTAGGCAAGGGCTGGGCATGGAGTCAGTGTCTGAAATGCAAAAAAGAATTCGCCTCGGTAGATAAACCTTACTAAGGAAAAACGGGGTGTGGGGGGAGGACGAGTAGTTATAATTTTCCAAGATACGGGACCTGCTCAGCCTCTAATAGTTGAGAAGTAAGGGGCCGGAAAGGCACAACAGACCAGGCAGCATTCGAAGAGCAGGACAATCGACACATCAGGCATAAACCCATCGTCAGGAATGTGGCGGGGAGACAAGGGGGCTGAAAGATAAATATGAGGGTAGGAGCTGGGCTAGCGGGAGGGTCACTGGGAGGGCGATAGGAAGATATAGGTGGGAGTGATTGTAATATATCGGAGGGGAGGGTGGAGTGGAAAGGTAGGAAGGAAGATGGGCACTTAGGACAGTTCAAGAGAGCATTGCTAAGTTGAACGGTTGGATCGAGGCTGAGGCTGGGGGAGGGGAGATTTGGAAATTGGTGAAGTCAACGTTGATGCTGTATAGTTTGAGGGTTATAGCTGTCCTACCACCTATCCACTTCACCCGCCTCTCCGACCTTTCACCATCAGACGTCACCTGCACCTAGTGATCGCGAAACATGCCTGAAACGTCAACTCTCCTGCCCCTCAGATGCTGCCGGCCTGCTGTGCTTTTCCAGCCTCATACTTTTCAACTCTGATCTCCAGCATCTGCAGACCTCACTTTCCCTCCGCCTCTAATAGTAAGAGATGAAAGTATTTTCACTCTTTCTGGCATGTTACTCAACAGCGTGACAATTTGTGGAATGGGGACAGAAATTAAACATTCCCTTGTATAACATTAGGTTAGAGTGCCAAATCAATGTTGGGGAAGTAACAGTGAGAGTGCGTGATAGATTGTCAGTTCCAGGAATGCAGTTTGTTCTTGGGAATAAGTTAGCAGGATCCAAGGTGGGAGAGACACCCTTTGAGGTGGAGAAACCAAAGTAAGACCAGGGAATTGGACAATTAAAAGAAAAATACCCAGGGATTTTTCTAGACTGTGTAGTAACAAGATCCCACTGTCATAAGTTACAACAGGAAGGAAAACCAAAGGAAAAAGCCAAATGAGTTGATGCACGGAAGACTCAGGCTAAAGCATTTCTCGTGGCTGGAATGCACAAGGCCGTGGTTAATTTTTGTTGTACATGTCATACATGCCAAATGGTAGGTAGGTCACAGGCAGTACTAAAACCAGCAGCTTTGTTGCCAATTCCTGTATTCGAATAACCTTTCAGGTGGGTTATGATTAATTGTGGAGCTCCCCTTTCTGAAATAAAAGTGGAAACCAATATCTGCTGATCATAATGGATGTGTCTACCCGATTTCCGGGGATAATTCCATTATGGGATGTTAAGGCAAAAAGGGGGGTAGAGGAGTTGGTAGCTTTCTTTACTCACTGTGGGCTACGCAGTGTGATTCAGTCAGACCAAGGGTCTCATTTTACCGCGCAGCTGTTTAAGGAAGTCATGGATAGCTTCAGCATACAGCAGTTTGAATCAAGTGCATCGCATCCCGAATCCCAGGGAGCCTTGGAAAGTTGGCATTAGACACTGAAGACAATATTAACAGCGTACTGTCAGAATTACGTGAATGATTGGAATAAAGGCGTCTCATTATATTGTTTGCCATTAGAGATGCCCCCCCAAAATCTACTCACTTTACTTCCTTTGAGTTAATGTTCGTACATGAAGTGAGAGCTCCTTTGAAATTAATTACATGTAAATTGACAGGACCGAAGTCGGAGATCTCACACTTGGATTATGTGTGGTTGAGGTGAGGGCGCAATTAGATCGAGTAGGTGACTTAGCTAAATAGCACCTGAAGAGGGCACAGCATAGAGTGATGCAGGTGGCTGATAAAAACTCTGAAAAGTTGACGATTTCCCGTGGGAATGGGGTATTAGTATTGCCACCAATGGGAGGAAATCCCTTCAAAGCCAGGTTTAGTGGCCCCTTCCAAATTAAAATAATGTTGAGTCTCACAGTTAAACTATCTGGTAAAGGTACTGGATATGACAAAAACTGTTAGAGAATGTCATGTGAATGAATAATGCTCCAGACACATTTAAGACTCAGGAACAGAGTTGTGGCCAGATGAACAAATTGTGCAGCTTATCTGTATGATGTAGTGATATTTAGCAAGTAATTGAAAGCTCCCATGTTACAGTTGGCAGAGCATGTTGAACGATTACAAGAAGCAAACCTGGTAATAAACTTAAAGAAAACAGAATTCGCAAAGGCAGAGGTGTCGTTGTTGGGACATTACATTGGACATGGAAGGTTGACCCTATGAAACACAAAGACGAAGGACTTTGAGGAATTTCCACGACCATCCTCGAAGAAAGAGGTGCTTCGATTTTTGGAAGTGAGTGGATTTTATCGGAAGTTTGTTGCAAACTTTAGCAGCGTATTGGCACCACTGATGGGTTTATTAAAGAAGATCACAGAATTGTGGTGGACAGAACAATGCTAGGAGGCATTTGAGAATTTTAAAGCAGGCATAATCACTGTACCAGTTTTAGCTGTACCAAATATTTTAAAAATCTTTGAAAATTGTATTTAATACTAGGGATATAGGGCTCGGAAATGTACCGATGCAGAAAGATGATGATGGAATTGAATGGCCAATTGGCTACTGTCGATACTTGTCAATATCCCTCTAGTTTCAAAACCCAGCGTTTTGAAACTAGAGGGAAAACCACTGCCACACAACATCAGAGTAACTGCTGTAGAGCAGGAGTGCTAACTGACCATCTCAAACACTTTCTATCAAAGATAGATGTCCATGTAAAAGCTTCTTGCAATACAAAAAAAACACATGACCCAGGGAGATCAGCAGCTGGAAGAGTGAACACAGTGGGGAAGATGGATTCTGTGTGGTCTTGAGATTGTAATGTTTAATATGTGGGTTGTGAGAACGGCATATTTTTACAGAGTTGGAGTCAGATAGTAAGTAGCTAAGAAAAGAGGGGCTTGTATTTGTGAATAGTTGTTGTTTAGTGTTCACTATTGAAGTTAAGAATTGAACTTGTTAATTTTTGTTTAAATAGTGGAATGTAGGAGATCTGTGTCACTCATATTTTAACAGATGAGGCGAGCTTTTCTGGGTGTTTGGTTTTAATTAACAGAGGGGTTCGACTCCACCTTGTAAATGCCCATTCACGCTCACCACATTTCCCTACAGCTAGCCCATATCCTTCCAGTCCTTTCCTATCCACATATTTATCCAAATGCTTTTGAAATGTTGTTAATGTACCCCCCAATCCCCACATCCACCACATCTGCTGGCAGCTCAACGACGTACCATCCTCTGTGTAAAGAAGTGGCCCCTCAGGTTCCCTTTTATTCCTTTCCCTTTCACCTTGAACTGATCCCATCTAATCCTCAATTCTCGACATCTTTGAAAGAGAAAGAGAGCATTAACCCTATCCATACCCCTCTGTGATCTTATACAGCCATATAAGGACTCCCTCAGTCTCCTACAAGCTAAAGAAAATGTCCTAGCTTGTCCAAACTCTCCCAATAACTCAGACCATTGGGTCCCGGCAACGTCTCTCTAAATTTATTCTGCACTCTTTCGAATTTACTAACATCCTCCTTATAGAAAGATGACAAAACTGAACACAATACTCCAAGTGCGTCCTTCCCAAAGTACTGTGTAACTGCAACATAAATTCCCAACGTCTATATTGAATATCCTGCCTGGGTGATAGGCCGGAGTGGGGTGGGGCGGAGAGGTCAGGAAGAAGATTGCAGGTTAGGAAGACGGTGCTGAGTTCGAGGGGTTTGACTGAGACAAGGTGGGGGGGGGGGAGAAATGAGTGTATGCACACTGATCAGCGTGCCAATGCCATTCCCAGTATTGACTTCTGGATTCAGATCTCACTGCACTGCAGGGACCTCGGTGGACTGCGCAGAAGGAAACAAGAAAAAGGAGCATGCCTCCCTTTGAAGCTCAACATGTTTCAAACAATCCTTTTTCAAACAAAAGGCTGCCAATCTATTGTTCCCACCAAAGGGCACAACATCACCTCTACCCAACTTGCTCTACATCTGCCGTGTATTTGCCCATTCACTCCACTTGCCTTAGTCACCTTGAAGCTTTATTACAACCTCCTCACCCACTCGCAATCCAACATCCTTTATTTCTATTAGTAGGTTGGGATATATTGTATTTGATTCCCGCAAACAAATGTTTAATGGGTATTGTGAACACCTGGGGCCCGAGCACCGAAGCCTGTGACACCTCAGCAGCCTTCCTCTCTTAAAATAAGAGAGGATTTTTTTTTCAATTTAGTTATTTGGAGAATCTGGGTGTGACTGGCTGGGCCAGCATTTATTGACTGTCCCTCGGTGCCACTTGAGAAGGAGGTGGTGAGCTGCCTTGTTGAACCGCCTCAGCCCACTGTGGATTCAGTGATGGTAACACCATTGAATGCCAAGGGGCAGGAGTTAGATTGTATTTTAGTGGTAATGGTCACGGTCTGGCAATTGTGTGGCTTGAATATTACTTGCCACTTGTCAACCTGGATACTGTCCAGATCTTGTCGTATTTGGACATGGACTGCTTCAGTATCTGAGGAGCCACGAATGTTGCTGAACGTTGTGGAATCATTGCCAAACATTCCAACTTCTGACCTTAGAATGGCGGCAAGGTCATTGATGAAGCAGCCCTGAAGATGTATGGGCCTAGGCCACTGCCCGAGAAACTCCTACAGACCTGTCCTGGAGCTGAGTTGACTGACCTTCATCAACCATGACCACCTTCCTCCGTGTCAGGTATGATTCTAAACAGCGGGGAGTTTGCCCCTGATACCCATTGGTTCCAGTATTGCTATGGCCCCTTGATGCCACACTTGGTCGCATACAACCTTTAAAGGGATGTCACTCTCACCCCACCTCTGGAATTCAGCTCTTTTGTCCATGTTTGAACCACGGTAATGAGGTCAGGAGATGAGTGGCCCTGGTGAAGCCCAAACTGGGCATCATTGACCAGGTTATTGCTGAGCAGGTGCTGCTTGAAAGCACTGACACCTTCCATCACTTTACTGATGATCGAGAGTAGACTGATGGGGTGGTAATTGGTCATATTGGATTTGTTCTGCCTTTTATGCATAGGAGATACTTGGGGTAATTTTCGACGTAATCGTGGAAATGTCGTTGTTGTAACGGTATTGGAACAGCTTAGCTAGGGCAGTGACTAGTTCTGGAGCACAACTTTTCAGTACTATTGCCAGAATGTTGTCAGAGTATGTACCCTCTGGGGTATCCACTGTCTCCAACTGAGTCTGGATATCGCATGGAGTGAATCAAATTGGCTGATGACTGGTATTTGAATTGCTGAGGACGACTGGAGGAGGCTGAGGTGCATCATCCACTCAGCACTTCTGACTGAAGATTATTGCGAATGCATGAACGTTATCTTTTGCACTGAAGTGCTGGGCTCTTCCATCATTAAGGATAGGGATACTTGTGGAATCTCCTCCTCCAATGACTTGTTTAATTGTCCATAACTATTCTCAACTAGAAGTGGAAAGACTGCAGAGTTTCGATCTGATCCGTTGCTTGTGGGATCACTTAGCTCTGTCTATCTCTTACTGCTTGTGCTGTTTGGTGCACACGTTGTCCTGGTTGGTGGCTTCACCAGGCTGACACCTCATTTTTAGGTATGCCCGGTGCTGCTGCTGCACACTCCAATGAATCAAGGTTGATCTTCTGGTTTGATTGTTGTGAGCCCTCACCCACAATCCATTTATCCCAACCTTCACGCCTCTGTAGAGCTTTCAGAGATCCTGGCAGTTCACACTGATCCCCAATTGAGGGAGCTGGACCATCCCAGCTGCTCACAACGAGATTCTCATTTTAGAGAGCACGAGCTCCTGTCTGTTCACACTGAGACTCCCAGTTCAGGGAGCTGGATAATCCCATTAATCACAACAAGTTTCCCAATTTAGGGAGATAGACCAAACTGGCTGCTCACAACGAGATTCCTGGTTTAGGGAATGGGACTATGCCGGCCATTCACACTGAGATTCCCAGTTTAGGGAGCTGGACTATCATGGCTGTTCACTCTGAGATTTCCGGTTTAGGGAGGTAGACCATCATGGTTGTTCACATTGAGATTTCCAGTTTAGAGAGCCAAACCATCCCGCTGTTCACACTGAGAAGCCCACTTTAGACAGCTGGACAATTCCAGCTGTTAACACTGAGAATCCCAGTTTAGAGAGTAGAACCTTTCCGGCTGTTCCCACGGAGATTCCCAATTTAGAGCGCTCGGTAATCAAGGCTGTTCACACTGACTTTCCCAGTTTAGAGAGCTGGATCATCCCCCGTTCACAATGAGCATCCCAGATAAGAGAGGTGGTCAATTCCAGCTGTTCACACTAAGAATCCCAATTTAGCGAGCACAGTCAGCCCAGCTGTTAACGCCGAGATTTTCAGTTTAGTGAGTTGGATCATCCCGGCTGTTCATACTCAGAAGCCTAGTTTAGAGAGCTGGACCATCCTGGCTGTTCACAGTGAGATTTCAAGTTGAGGCAACTGGACCATCCTAGTTGCTCAGAAGGAAATTCTCAGTTTAGAGAGCGGGACCATCTCGGGTGTTCACACTGAAAATCCCAGTTTATGCAGCTGGATCATCCAGTTGTTCACAATGAGATTCCAAGTTTAGAGAGCAGGTCATCGCGGCTGTTCACACTGAGATTCTCAGTTTAGGGAACTGGACAATCCCAGTGCAAACAATGAGATTCCTAATTTTGAAACCCGGACTATCATGGCTGATCGCACTGTATTTCCCAGTTCAGGGAGCCTGACCATCCCGCCTGTTCACACCGAGATTTCAAGTTTAAGGAGCTAGATCATTCCACTGTCCACACTAAGTTTCCAATTTTAAAGAGCTGGAACATCATGGTTGTTCACACTGATATTCCCAATTTAGAGAGATGGATCTTCGCACCTTTTCACACTGAGAATCCCAGTTGAGAGAGTAGAATCATTCCAACTGTTCACACGGGGATTGACAGTTTAGAGAGTAGAACCATTCCGATTGATCACACCGAGATTCCCAGTTTAGAGAGTTGGATCATCCCGGTTGTTTACACTCAGATTCCCAGTTTAGGGAATTGTATCATCCCGTTGTTCACACTGATATTCCAAGTTTAGAGAACTACGCAATCCCGGCTGATCAAACTGAAATTCGCAGTTTAGGGAACTTTATCATCCTACGTATTCTCGTCGATATTCCCAGTTTAGGGAGCTGTATCTTCCCTGCTGTTCTCTCAGACATTCCCATTTTTGAAATCTGCACACCCCGACAGTGGTTGAGACCCATATGCAAGTGGAAAAAGCTTCAGTTCATCTAGTCTTCCAGACACAAGCTCTACTGACTAGGAAAATACTGACATGCTCCCCAGGACCTTCATGCTAATATGCACATACTCCCTAATGCACCTCAGCACATTCTGACACAACCACTAGGACGCTGCTATAAATAGCGACACACACCCTGGGACCCCCTGTAAATCGCAAAGCCCTCTTCAGGACGCCCCTGCAAAAAGCAAATAAAACGCGATGGATCCACCTGTAAACCCTGACACTCTACCCCGGACGCACGTGTAACTGGTGACAGAAGCGCTGGGACACCCCTCCAAAGGCAGACACACTCCCCGGGACCCGCCTGTAAATACCGATACACGTCACAAGACCGCATTGCAAATAATGACACATTCACTAGCACCATCCTGTGAATACCGATACACGCCCCAGGACAACCTTGTAAATAACAAACCACTCGTTGGGACAACCCAGTAAATACTGACACACTCCACGGGATCCCCCATAAATACTGACACAATCCCCGGTAAACTCCGTGCATATACCAACACACTCCTCGGTAAACTGCCTGTTAATAACAACACACTTTCTAGAACTGCTCCACAAATACTGACACATTCCACAGGAACCCCCTGTAAATACTTGCACACTCCAAGGGACTAAGCTGTGAATACTGACACAATCCCAGAGACCGCTCCTGTAAATGATGACAGACTCCCCACGACCACTCTGTAAATACCAACACATTCCCTGGTAAACACCTGATTAGTACCGACACGCTTCCCAGCACCACCCAGTAAATATCGACACATTCTGTATGTATTCCCTATTGATACTGACACACACCCATAGACCCTGCTGCAAATACTGACACACTCCCCGTACTCCCACCCTTGCAAGTACAGACACTCACCAGGGCACCCCTGTAAATACTGACGCACTACCTGGGACTCCCCTGTAAATACTGACAAAATCCTCAGGACATTCCCCCTCGCCTATATTTCCTGAAAAGCTTCTCAACAACACTCTGTCAATACCGGCACACAACCCAGGAACCCACTTTAGTACAGACACACTCTGCAAGACCCCCCTGTAAATGCAGAGAGAGACCACGGGATATTCATTTAAATATTGACACAGACCCTGGGAATCCCCTGTAAACGATGACACCCGCCCCGTGCCACCTTTTTACGTACCGCCACAGAACCTTGTGAACCCCATGTAAATACTGACACATCTCCTGAAAGCCCCTGTAAATACTGTCAAATTCCCCAGGACTCCCTGGAAATGCTGACACCTTTCCTGGTACACCCTTCCAAATACTGATACACACCCGCGACACTCTTGTAAATAACAACCACCCCCGGGAACATCCTGTAAATAATGACACCCACCCGGCGCACCCTCGCAAATGAGACACAGTTCCATGGAACCCTCCTCTAAACACTTACACACTCGACAGGACAGCCCTGTAAATGCTGACACACACCGTGGGACCACCGCGGGAACCTTGTAAACACCAATACACTCCATGGAATCCAAGCAAACACCGTGACACTCCCCTAAATACCCTGTAATTACCGACATATGCCCCGGAACACACTCTGTAAGTACCACTACAATGCCCGGAATCAGTACAAATACCGACACACACCTGTGGCACCCCATAAGTACCAACACATTCGACAGAACACTTCCTGCAAATACCAACACACTCCCCAATAAACACCTTATTATTATCAACAAACTTAACAGGGACTCCCTGTAAATACCGACACAATCCCCGCGAAATCCCTGTCGATACTGACACACCCACCTCGCCCATATTGTAAATAAATACCGACACACTTCCTGAACAACTGCTCTGCAAACGCACATACTCAACGGGACCGCTTTACAGTACCTGCACACTCCCTGGGACCCCCTTAAATACTGAAACAATCCCGGGAATTCCACCCCCCAGTATTTACTGACATTACTGACAAATTCCTCAGCAGCACCCTCTCAATTCTGACACACTCAAGGCCACCCGCAAATAGAGACACACTCTCCGGTAGACGCCTGTAAAGAAAGGCAAACGCCCTGGAACACACTTCTAAATAATGATACTGGGAATCCTCTGAAAAGAATGACAAGCTCCCCGGGGCACCCTTGTAAATAATGACACCCTACCGGGGGCAACCTTGTAAATAATGATATCCACCTCGGCGCACCATTGTAAATAATGACACCTTCCCAAAGAGCATCTTGCAAATACCAACACAATCCCGGGGCATCCTTACAAATAACGACACCACCCCCAGTGCACCTTGTAAATATCAACACACTCCCTGGGAACCCTGTCTGAATACTGACACATAACCTGGATCCCCCCTGTACATACCGACACCCTTTCTGGCATCCGCCCTGTGAATACTGACACACTCCATGGGACACCTTGAGAATACGGGCGCTCTTTAAAATACCGATACACACTACAGGAACACTCCAGTAAAGACTGAAATACTCCAAGGAAACCACCTGTAAATGCTGACAGAGTCGCCAGTACTGCCTGTACATACCGAAACACACCTGGGTCACCGTTGTAAATACCAAACCACTCCCCAGGACTAACCCTGTAAATAATGACACCCTGCCCAGCACACCTTTGAAAATGATGGCACAATTCCCTGGAACCTTCTTATAAATACCAACACACGCGATGGGGCTAATCCTGAAATAATAATACACTCCACGGGACCCGCCTATAAATAAAGACACATCTCCAGAACCATCTTGTTAATATGGACACACTTCACAGGAGCCCTTTGTCAATACTGACACACTGCTCGGGAGCCCCCTAGCAATATTGACACACTCCCCGGGACCCACTCCTGAATACTGACACAGTCCTCGGAAAATCATTGTAAATACTAACACGCTCTCCAGAACACCCCTGTCAATATCGAAACCCATTCCAGGACAACCCTTGTAAACACTAACGCAATCCCAGGAGCCCCTGGTAAATACAGACAAGCTTTCTGGAAATTACTGTAATTACTGACAGCCTCCCAGAACACCCGGTAAACAGCAAAACACTTTCCTGATCCCCTGTAAACACTGGTTCAATCCCTGGGACACCCTGTGAATACTGACACACTGCAAGGTATCCTCCCTGTCAATACTGTCACACTCCATGGGACATCTTGTGAATGCCAGCACAATCCCCGGAAGCACCATCTTGAACACCGACACACTACCCAGGAAACAATTATAAATAACGACGCACTTACTGAACCCACCACTGCTAACACTGGCACACACACGTGGACAGCCTCTGTCAACACGTTTTTGTAGTGACGCTCATCCCCCGGAAATACCAACACACTGTCGGGTACCCCTTGTATATAACGACACACTCACTGGAAATCCCTTGCTAATACCCATGTTTTTTCAGTGCCCCAGCAATTTATCACACTGATGCAGTCCTCAGGAGCCCAAACACAACCCAATAATAACGATGCACTCACCGGGACAGCCCTGTAAATACTGACAAATACATCAGGACTCCGCTGTCGATACCGACGTTCTGCCCATGACCGCCCACTGGAAATACCAACAGACTACTAGGCTACCTCGCTTCAAATAACAACACATTCCCCAGAACCCCTTCT
>NW_025213525.1:10518-18612 GCF_004010195.1 Chiloscyllium plagiosum | reverse complement strand
AAAAAGAAAGGAAGGAACTGAAGGAAATCAGTATTATCAGGAAGATGTTGTTGTGGAAATTGATGTGATTAAAGACAATAAATTCCACAAACTGCGAATCAAACAACCATGTACTTAAAGTCACCCTAATTGCAGTGAATGTCTTGCGTAACTAGAGTGTGGAGTATACGTAGAGCAAAGTAATTTTCATATTTCAATATTCTATCGACTCTGAAACATTATCTATGAATAGGAGGTCAGTTAATCTGACCTGACTATTTATAAAAGGAAGTAGTAAGTAAACATGGAATGACAGAGAAGTTAGCCTCATACTGGAAAACAGTAACTGAATTGGACAGAACCATCATAAATTTACGAAACTAAAATAGGAAAACAGATCCCATCTTCTTGTATACAAATCATTGAACGTAAGCATGCCAGCGCAGCAGCAGTTGAGGAAGACAAACGGTGTTTTAGCCTTGGTACTGAGAGGATTTGAACACAGGAGCAGGGATGACTTGCTGAAATTGTGCAGGGTCTTGTTGATACCACAACCTAGAATGTTGTGTGCAGTTTTGTAATCCTTTCATGACAAAGGTGTTCTCCATACGGAAACTGCACAACAAAGGTTTACCAGACTGATTCATAGGGTGGCAGGACTGACTTATGAGGAAAGGATGGATTCGTGAGGATGAAAATCAATCAAGTTTAGAATGATGAACTAGGATGTCACAGAAACGAACAAAATTCTAAAAGGTATGAACAAGGTAAATGCAGGAAGGTTGCTGTCAATGACCAGGACGTCCATAACGTACGGGGTGGAAAGGTGGCGTCACTTCTAAGAATTTGGGTTAGTTCATTTAAAACTGAGATGAGGATTTTATTTTTTTAATCAAAGACTGGTTACATAGTGGAATTTGCTGCTACATAAAGCAATTAAATCCAGAATTTGGAATGTTTACAAGATGAAAATGTCCATAATTTTGAGGGTACGAGCGATCAAAAGGTACAGGTCTAGAGAGGTAGCAGGTTACTGTGCGAAATGACTAGCCAAGATCATATTGAATTGTGGAGAAGGATCAAACATCACAACAAGCCAGACCTGTTCTGATTTTTTTAATTTCCATTCTGTTAAACGTGGGATATAAAAACCAATTGTCTTGAACTGACACAGACAACAGTAACACATTATCTAGATTACAACAATCCTGTAAAGCCTTACCAAACAGCAATCGGTGAGCAATTTTAGCACAGAACTTCAGCAGTTCGAGGAGGTGCAAAATGATTGTTGATGTTCATACAATGGCTGTTCTAAAAAAAAAACAAAATAAAACTGAGCCAGGAATAGCGGGCGTGTTTCTGGGAAGAAGCTCAGGCTCTCTGTGGTTTAAATCGCGGCACCAGATACAATATATTTGGTTCCAGAATCATACAATGACCAAACATGAAACCTTTAACTGGGATTTAGCACCTGGCGCTTCCCTCCCCTTTAGCCCTCACTCACCGACTGTCGATTGGAGACAACAACATTTCGGTCCAATGATCACTCGCCGCGAGCATGCTCACAGTTCATGTTAACCCTATGCATGCTGCAGGACCAATCCCAACTGTTGACGTATAATGGCCAACAGCGAAGAAGAGGCGGCCCTACAGGACCAAGCTGGAGGCACTGGTCCTCCAACCAATCAGAGAAACTCTTGGGTGCGCTGGGAGCCCTGATAAATCAGAGAATGCTGTTGGGCTAAATTAAGCTAAGCAGAACTTCCACACCTCAACTCTCAACCAAACTTCGCTTGAAATATACTTCCAGTTCAAAAGACAATTGTTAATGATGACTCTGTTTCCTTTCCTGCAGGCGATAATGAGGACTTCAGATGCTGGCGATCAGATTCAGCATCGGAGTGGTGCTCAAAACACACAACAAGTCACGCGGCATCCGAGGAGCATGAAAATTGAATTTCAGGCAGGCAGCCTTCATCAGCAACCTATCACGCAATGTACGATCAATATTGTTACTTTACCTTATATTCCTTCATCCCCAGGTTTCATGGACAGCGGGCTCACAGACCTTTTGCCAGTTTTCCCCCAATCTACATTTATCTGATCGTTTTGGATTATCATCATCAAGACGTCTGCCGACCTCATCAAAAACATCGGCACACAGTTCACCACAATCTTCTATGAACAATTCTATTTTAGCTCTCCTGACAGAAACACATATTTCTTCACGAGGTACCTCATTTTGACTGGTTTGACCGTTTGCAACACGTTTCATACAACTTGAAACGGTTGTCCTTTCAGTACCGAATTAATTGACAAAACGTTTCTCATGGCAAACTAAAGGCGTGCATTCCTCTTAAAGACGAGGAAACGTGTCTGAATGAGTTGTGACTTGGGCATTAGTTACCATGAATACAAAGTAAAGACAATCAGGTTGTGATGGCGTTGACCTCGACTACACTTTCAGGAGCTGCCAGACAAGTTGAATATTTCCAACGTTTTCTGTATTTTTCATATATATCAGATTGCCAGTATTTTCCTTCTGCACTTGTTCTTGGGAAGGAAGGAATGAAAAGTTGTGGGTCGAAAGCAGGAGCAGTAGACTCCTTCCGTCATGAAACTCCTTTGCTTTTGTAGTTTTGTGAAAACACTAACTGGCTTTAATATTGGATTTTAATGATAATCTCAGAGTTTGCATGTTGCTCTTTCTGACCAAATATGGAATTTTAAACAATCAGATCAGCTTTTATCAATTTCACCATTTGTGTGCATATGTTCAGGTTCATAATTTAACTTTAAGACGAAGGCAACATTTCTTATTGGTAACTATAAATGCGAAGGATTTGCAGGCCATGGCTGTGAGAGCACGGAAACTAAATGACGAGACTTCCAGGGACAGTCTCTGATTCTTTCACCCTGGACACTGTCTGACTCGGCATTATATTCTCTCATCTTTCTGCACATGATGCCTTCAGTTCTGTCTTGGTTTTGTTACATCTGGTTTCTAATGCACAGGCTATCCAATCATCTATTATGTTGCAGTTTGTAATGAATGAGAATCCTTCTCTCAGAGCACACTGCCTCCGTCCCTCAATGCTTTGATAGGGGAGGAACACGGACACGGGAATGGCTCAATGTTTCCTTTCTTTGCTGTAACCAGACTCTGGTGTTAAAATCGGAAATGACACAAAATAAGCCAACTGGGTGAAATCCTTCCTTCTGCTTGATCTCTCCTGAGCCCTCAGTCACTCCGCCAGAACGTGTCTGTGTGTTTCCCTCTGTTTTGGAAATGGGGTTCAGCTCACCGAGGGGATATGAACACAGGTTGTCCATCTTAGCCTTCAGTCACATTCATTGTAAAACGTGATTGGATAATAGCATTTGACGAGTTCTTGAAAAATCTGAGAACACAAGGTGATAGGCCAAGTGCTGAAAACTTGGATGATGGGCCTCTTTCCTTTCAGTAAACAGTCGATGACTTGTTCAAACTTATGTCCTGAGAAATAAAACACCATACGCTTTGACATTAAGAAGCTGTCCAACAACTCACGAGGCAGCACTGGTGGTGTAATGGTTAAGAGTCGGTGCTTTCTTCACCGCAGCCAAAGTTGGGTGCCTGGTCAGGGAATCAGGTTTTATTGTTCCTGACAGTGACAACAGCGAGAGGCGAGCAGTACTGATGGGGATCCTTTCAATGTCTCAGATCAGTTCATGCCTCGAGAACATCAGAGTTATTGCCCCTGCTCCTTCCAGAAGGGGAATGCACCTTGACAGTCTCTGCTCAGTCGGTCAGGTCACTCTTCATTCCCCTCCAACAGAGTTTCTAAAGATTCACAGATTTGAAACGGGGCTCTGTTTAATTGTTTCATTTTCGCTCCCAGGGATTGCAGAGATTGGGTTGGGTTGAAATCGATGATGTGCAAAAGAGCAGCGTGCAAGGCTATTCTATCTTTCCCTCTTCTGACAGCGCCTTTAGGTTGACTCTGATGTTCTCGGTTACATTAATCGATTGGAGACATTAATCGGTATATTAAGAATTGCCACAATTACTTCCAAACACAATGAAATTCTTTCAAATGTTCTGACTACAAAGTACTCAGAAACACTACAGTTTAGAGAGATATTCAGGAAAATCAAGTTTCAGAAGATAAACCATTCACTTTGCAAGATGCTTCTAATGAAGATGTCAATTCTTTTGAATGATTCGGTGGAATTGTGTTCATCATGTTAGTACTTTTTATTCTCAAACCGAGCGGCTATATAAAAGCAATTCTGTTAAACAAAGAATTGCGGTATAATCGATTGAAACATTGCCAACAGTAAGTCTTGGCAGCCGACAATACTTATAAGTGGACAATAGACTGAAGTTGGGCATAGCTTCATATCAATAGTTCAGGCATCCCAGCATTTCAAACATTCTTGTACATAAGGAAGTGGTGCATTGTTGTTGAGGATAAAATCTTCCTGCAGATAAGGAACTCAAAGCACATCTCGACTTCGGGACAATGAGTTTGCAAGTGTAATAAAATGCGGCAGTGTTCTTGTGAAATTGAAGAGTCGAACGAACAACCCCCAGATTTGCAAACAAGCAAATCATGACGCCACTGGTTCAAGTGCATTTGCTGCAGGTCTGTGATGATATCAGGGACAGGAGAAACAATTGTAACCGTCTCAGGGTGAACAACTAGTAAATATAATCAACTTCACCACTAACTGCAATAGTTCCCACATTGTGAAGCGAAAAATTTCGCAAAGAAAACGCACTTGTTCTCATAAAGCTGTCATTCACCCTGTGTCTGCACAGCCATTCAATTGGATTACTGCTGATTTTAAAAAGTCTAAGTCTACTTTCGTGCTTTTCCTCGATATCTCGAGGTTGATTTGAGCTGAATAAAACTGTCGAGTATTGTCATTAATTTGGGAGTTTCGCGGCCGTACCACTCAGTTTCTCTGAACGGTAATTAAATAAATGTGATCGTTGTCAGCAGTGATTACTTCCACATGTGAGGTAAGGGCTGAAGGAAATGATGTTAAAATACACGACTATTGAAACATGCATTTCAAAGATATCCCAGTCTATCCTCTCAGCCTTTGATATTCTATGGAAAACAGTTCATCTCAGTCGTCATTCATATCCAATGATGGTACCTGCACAGCCTCTAGAAATAGCGAAGTTGAAGTTTCAGCCCATTCTGAGTTCCAACATCTCAGTCGAGACTTCGCTCAGTGGTCTTCCTATGTTTGTGTTGTTGTTTCTGACATAGCCTCTGCCACTGTAAGTGTTTTTCTTTTAAGTGCGTCAGTTTGTGTGATGGCGCGTTTGTATTCAGTGGTCGCTACCTTGGTTTATGGCCGCATCAGTGCGTTTAGAATTCGAGTTATGGTACGTAGTATTTCCCCCCTTTTACTCTATGTGACATGTACGAAATCAGCACAGCATGGAATCATTTGTTTTCACATGAAAATATTATCCAAGGTAATGATTTTCTTTCTTCAGAACCTGCTCTCTCACATCTTGGCCTGTTATATATAAGGAATCGAAACCACCCATTGTCGGATGTTTTTGTCTTTTTCCCTCTCTTACTGACCCTCCTCTCAATATCCTCTTCCAGTTCCCTCAGGCACTGCGCAATCTAACACTTAATTTTACATTGACCCCATTCAATCTATGGTGCTGCAGTCATTGTTGCTGAGTGCACATGCTCCAGTCTCAGCTTTGGCAACTTCAACTAATAGATCCTGTTAGATGACGTGGTTGTTCGAACAAAGCTCATGTAGCAACTTTAACTGGCATGAACCAGAGATTCTTGGAGCACGAGTATCTGGAGACGAGAAGATTTAGGTGAATTGGCCATGTTAAATTTCGCATCCTGTTCAGGCATGTGTATGTTGGGCGCATTAGTTAGTGGTAAATATACAATAAAAGGACAGGAGAATAGGTCTAGTTGAGTTACTCTTCGGAGGGTCAGTGTGAACTAAACGGCCTGTTTCCACACTGTACAAGTTCCATGATTCTATGAAAAGGACACAAGATATCATTGAGCAAAAGAGAGTTAGCTGAAAAAGTGTACGTGACTTTCTGATCATTTATTTGATTTGTTCATTCGGCTCGAGCTGGACTATTGTGTGCAGTCTGCAAATCAATTTACAAAGGAGATGTGATAGCTTTGGAGACGGTTCAGAAGAGATTTATCAGGATATTGTCTGGGCTGAGGAGTTTCAGTTATAAAGAGAGTTTGGGCTTTTTTCTTTCTTATAGCAGGGGAATTGAAAGAAGACAAGATTGAGATGTATAAAGTAACGACGGATATGGAAAGGTTAAAGTTAAAGAAACAATGCACCTTGATGAAGTGGTCAATCACCAGGGATGCAGAGATTTAAGAGGCAGAAAGATTTGAGTATGTGTTTGTGAAAAATAAAAACTCCATTTCAGCCATCGCGTGTTTGGAATCTTGAACTTGCATTAAGGGTCAGAAACCGTCATCATTTGAAGAACTATTCAGGTGTGAATTTCTGAAACCATCACATGGCTATGGTGTCAGTGGTTTTAAAGGGATTAGGATTGTGAAATAGTTGTTATTGCCCAGTCCTGACATAGAAGCTGAGGGCGCTTCCTTTTTCACAGTCGCCCTGGGTAGTAAGTCTGCCTGTCACCGCGCATATCCGAGGTTCAGTTACCCATCGAGAAAAGTGCTTGCCTTTTCAGGCAACTCTGTGGTTAACACTGTTGTCTCTCGGCGCCAGGAAACGAGTTTTTATTTTAACCTGGAGTGATTGATAATGTGGAGTTTGCAGGTTATTCTGCATGGGTTTCCTTTGGCTGCTTAGATTACTTCAAAGTACTCAGTGATGAGCACGTTAGGTAGATGGTAAATAAAACGCTAAAGAGATGAAAGTACTGTAAATCAGAGACAAAAATAGGAATTAAAGCATCGGAGAATTCGGAGTTAACATTTCGACTCGAGTGAACCTTCCTCAGAACAGTTCTTGACTGAAGCGTTAACTCTGATTTGTCTCCACTGATGCTGTCAGATCGACTGAGAATTTCTAGTAAATTCTGTTTTTGTAGTTGCTTCGTAAGTGCGGGGTTGGAAAGAAAGGGTCGCGGAGTGTGAAGCTCTTAGGATTTGTGAGAGATTAGAAATGTAGTTTCTGCATGTGGTGGGTGGGTTGTTGCGGGGGTGGGACATTATACAAACGGTCGCGGAATTCTTGTAGCGTGTAGCATACTTAAGGCTTAGACTTTAAACAATATAGAGGGTCTTTTAAAGAAAATAGGTTTAAGCTAGGAAATAACGTTAAAGTGTTGTCTTTGACCACAAAAAGAAGCAGCAGGGGCATTTCACAATAAAGATTATAGCATGATAAGAGAAACTGGATAAAAGAACAAGCTGAAACAAAAGAGGAACAAAGAATGCAAACATATAAGGACAGCAGGATGGCCAAATAATAAAATAACGAGAGAGAGAAAAAAAACAAGTGAGCTAATCGGCTTATGATAGGATGGGAAAAGGGAGGCGTGATTCCACAACTTGTAAACTGAATAAGAAAGCTAACATGCTCTGTTTTCGCGCGCATTTCTGCTTGATTGCAGAAGCGTCCGGTACTTGCAAGGCCCTAATAAATTGTTCTTGTTTCCAAGGCTTTGTCTCAGGCTGATTTATGAGTGAGTTCTGTTTCTCACAATTGGGGGCCTCGTTCCGGGATCCAAAACTTCGACTGCTCGACACTCTTGGGACGACTGGGGAGGTGCGCCTCGCCGATTTCGGTGATCTCCGACTCCCTTGCTTGTCGTTCGCGGTTCGGGCGAGTACGATGTGGACTTAGAGAAGCTGAAAACAAGGCGGCAGACGCGGCGGGTCCGGTCGGGCAACTCTTGTGCACAAGGCCCGGGTAGGGAAAGGTCTTAAAGGGTATATCTGGGCGACCGAGGACAGCGGTATTTGCTGTAGGGGCGCACTGAAACGCCCAGTTAACTCTATGCACAGACCATGGTAAGAAAATAGACCTTAAAGTATGGCCTTGGTGGTTGGGACGTACGAAAGTACGGGGAATTGGCAATATATGAAATAAAGCATATGTCAATGGAAACAACCCGTGGTCAGAAGGGCTAGT
>NW_025213525.1:4302-10504 GCF_004010195.1 Chiloscyllium plagiosum | reverse complement strand
TCTGTGAAACACGGTGTCTGTGTGTGTGTGTGTGTGTGTGTGTGTGTGTGTGAGAGAGAGAGAGAGAAAGAGAGAAAGAGCTGTACAGCTAGTAGAAAGTTTAACCCTTTGTGATTCGGTTTGACTGCACATTTGTTTGTTGGTGATTGAATGCTTGAGCTTTGTTCCTTGGAGCTTGAGATCCGTGACTGTTTTGAATATGATTTCTACTATGGAAATTTTAATATGATTTCTTTTAAGGTTAAGGACGTTAAAGATTATAAAATAAAATGTAAACTCCTGTTATTTTTACGGGTCATGACTGCCTTGCTATCAGTTTCTAACTAATCACTTTTATCCGTAAGTAAAAGTGATTTATGGAGAACAGTTGAAGTTTAAAAAAAGCATATAATTGCTCAGATTAATCGGACGAGTAAGGTGTCTAGTCAGGACCCTGAAGGGGGTGTGGAAGAAAGTGACACCGGACCTCGTTAAGATGAATTAAATTAGCAACAATGGGAGGCACGGGGAGTTGCCTGTGTAACGGTCGATTTGTAAGTAACGTTAAAGGGGTTATATCCTGCCCGACAGTTCTTTGGGGAGAATGTTGAGTAATTGGGAACACAACTCCCGGACGCGGGAGAAAGATAAGCCTACAATGATAAACTATTGTTGTTTCATTTGGACTAGAGAAAGTATTAAGGCACCTGGTAATTTTTGGCCCAAATATGGGTCCGATTAGGATTGTCTGTGTCAAGATCTTAATATATATGTCATTCGAAAAGAACTGTACAGTCAAAAAAGGTCCGATTATGCGGCTTGTTGGGTAGGGAGCGCGGGAGTAAAATTATGTCCCATGAATACCGAGGAATCAGGGAAAGTACAGAAAAAGAATGAACAAGGGAAGCCCAATGGGATCCCTTAACGTGTTTGCCGCCCCCATATACTACACCTCGGAACGAGTCTACAGCTCCCGAAGTAGAACCGAGTCCAGACACAGAAAGGGGAACGGACTCTGAACTAAAAGACACAGAACCAAGGGGGCGCAGAATCACTCGATCCACCACACGTAAAGGAGGGGCAGAGATAATGAAAAATGCAAAATTATGACCCTTAATAGAGGTTCCGATTGGGGAATGTACAATCGGATATGTAAATGCTCATTTAACTAGCAGCGAAGTAAGGTTCTTTCAAAAGGAACTGAAAAGTTTAACAGAGGATCAGGTTGGACGAGCCGAAAAATTAGATCAATTCCTAGGGCCTAATTTATATGTCTGGGGAGGACTGATGGCAATTTTAGGAACGTTATTTTCAGGGGAAGAACGAGGTATGATTAGGAGATCGGCTTTATAGGAATGGGAAAAGAAGCACACAGTTGGGGAAGAAGGGGCTCCAGCAGAACAGAAATTCCCAAATGTTGACCCTCATTAGGAAAATAATAACAAGAAGATAGGGAGTCAATGCGGGATCGACGAGAAATCGTAATATTATGAATTAAAGAGGTGGCACCTAGATCACAAAACTTTGTTAATGCCTTTCAAGTACGACAAGAGAAGGATGAAACCGCTTGTGCATTTCTGAAAAGGCTCAAGGAGGCCACAAGGAAGTATTCGGGAATGGATCCCGATAATCCGATAGCACAGGGACTCTTAAAGGTCCAGTTTGTAACTAAATTATGGCCGGACATACCAAAGAAATTACATAAATTAGATGGATGGAGTGAAAGAAACAGATGGAATAAGTGTTATGTGCGGCGCAGAATGTCTATGTCAAAAGGGGAGACGAGAAGCTGAAAAAGAAATCCAAAATGTTGGTGGAGGCAGTAGAAGAAATAACAAAAAGGAGACTGTGATCAAGGGATAATAGGAAGGATAGGGGGCGACACGAAAGACAAAGGTCGGACATCTTGGGAAGGAGGCAACAGGCAGGGTATTATCATTGCGGGAAAGTTGGGCATTTTAAACGGGAATGCCCAGAATTAGCACGAGAAATGGAAGCCGATTCCGTAATGACCTTAGATGAAGATGAGGGGATTCCGGTTTTCCATCCTCCTGAGAACCACTGGGAACCCTTGATAAATTTAAAGGTGGAACCTGAAGGGAAGGAGGCAGTATTTTTGGTGGACACGGGAGAGAACGATCATCCATAAGTTTTAGACCTACCGGTATTAAAGTGACTAACAAGAATCTCAGAGTTTCTGGAGTATAAGGCGAGGAGTTCTTGGTGTTTATTTTTGAACCAACCCTAACTAGAAGAAATGATGAGGAAGTGATAGGACAATTACTATATATTCCTGACATTGGAAGTAATCTATTAGGTAGGGATTTTATTATATTGCTGGGCTTAACGTAAAGGGATATACACATTAGCCAAGCAGGTATGCGCAAGATGCCCAACTTGCCAAAAGATTAATAAGAAAGTAACGGGGGCGGGCGGCAAGAGATGGAAGAAACC
Source organism: Chiloscyllium plagiosum (assembly GCF_004010195.1). Classification (NCBI taxonomy): domain Eukaryota; kingdom Metazoa; phylum Chordata; class Chondrichthyes; order Orectolobiformes; family Hemiscylliidae; genus Chiloscyllium; species Chiloscyllium plagiosum. The sequence goes on along the minus strand of NW_025213525.1, from coordinate 8,071 downwards.
CTAGGGTAAGTCCTTTTCAAAGAATACAGGTGGATTACACAGAATTACCCCCAGTAAGGAAACAAAAGTACCTATATGTCCTAATGGATCACCTAACTAGGTGGGTGGAGGCATTTCCAATGTCCTCAGCTACCTCAAAGGGAGTAGTGAAAACTCTTTTAGAACATATAATTGCTCGATATGGAGTGGAGGAATGTATAGATTCAGACGAAGGTAGCCATTTTACCTCTGAGATCCTACAAGGAGTAATGGTAGGATTAGAAATCTCTTAGGAATTCCACACTCCTTGGCACCTGCCTTCTGGACTCATGAAACGAATGAAGCGAACCTGAAAGAAGCAATTGTCTAAGCTAGTCCTAGAGACTAGTTTACCATGGACAAAATGGTAAAACAAAACCATGACTGCAGATGCTGGAAACCAGATTCTGAATGAGTGGTGCTGGAAGAGCACAGCAGTTAAGGCAACATCCAAGGAGCAGCGAAATCGAAGTTTCGGGCAAATGCCCTTCATCCTGACGTCGATTTCCCTGCTTCTTGGATGCTGCCTGAACTGCTGTGCTCTTTCAGCACCACGAATCCAGAACCATGGACAAAATGTCTACCTATCGCGTTGCTACGCATTAGGACTGCGCCCAGGCGTGATATAGGCCTCTCTCCTTATGAAATTATGCTTGGATTACTTTTCTTGGGTGGAAGAGGGGAATTACCAACTGTAGAGTTCAATGATAAGTTTTTAAAGTACGATATTGTGGCTCTCGGCTCTTCTTTGCCTGTCCTTAGAAAGAAGGGTCTTTTGACCCAGACACATCCACTTGATTTCGCCGTACATCGAATACAACCGGTTGACTGAGTCCTGATCAAAACCTGGAAAGATACCAAACTGCACACAAGCTGTGCGGGACTGTTCCTAAACCCCCTGACTACTGAAACAGCCATCCGAACTTCTGAAAAAGGGTGGAGTCATCAAATTCATGTTCAGTGCCCCGTGGACGCTCCTTCCACTTCGACAGAGTGGCAAGCTCATCCTACTGACGACTCTCTGAAAGTCAAGCTGAGCAAACAGAATGGACTGAGATAAGAGACTATTAAGTATTAGTTAAAAAGAACTGTCTCCCAAAACAATTGTAAGTGTTGCATGGACTCACTCCTCTCTGGCATACAAAGGGTTAGGGAATAGAGAGATAGGGTTGTGAGCTGAAATGAGTGGTCAGCTTTATATTGTCACGATAACATTGGCGCTAGCTGCCAAAGGGGGTGGGAAAAATCATTTTACCACTTTATGTCAGAATTATGCTAAACTAAAGGGGCATACCGACTGTTGGGTATGTGCGGAGATCCCACACCATGGTGAATCCGGAATTCCTCTCACGGTAGCACCACTTAAAAAAGAAGAAGTGTACGATGCACAACAATTTGACTCGGGCTCAAACAATACAAAATGAAGATCTGACAGGTGTAATTAAAACTTTGCAGGATGGTTCCGTCGACCAGCCCCGAAAATTCTGGATACTATCGATGGCCTGAGAGTTTCGCCCCCGAAAGGAGCAGTAATAACCACTTGTTTCTGTAATCAGAATGATGTCGCACCCTTCCGATTAGGAAAATCATCTTGTGTCTACACCAGCCAAGCCACTGCCACAACCACTCCCCAAGTGTGGTATGGGACATATTGGGTGGGTTGCTTAAAGGCCTACACATTTAACCCCGGCGAGAAGTACGTTTGGAGTCGCGGATGTAACGGGAATGGGTGCCGGGACCATCCAGTTCAGACACTACCTCAAAACCAGAAAGTATGGCGTGGCTGCTGCTACCTTGCCTATATAATTCCCCACTTGAGGCTGTTAAAGAGAACCCCAAAAATACCTCGGAATAAACAGGGAGGAAGGTGAGTAACCCGGAAAGTAACCGAAAGAGATCGCCTCCTCTGGACTTTGATACCTATGTACTTTTGGGACCGCTCGAGCAGGAGTAGAAATACAAAAGTTAGCGGCTTCCTTGGAAGAGTTGGCCAACAAAGCTGCTGATGCGTTGGCCGAAACCCAATCCCAAGTAACAGTCATAATGACGGAAATGATTACCACTAGGCTAACGACTCTTCAGAACAGGATAGCTCTGGATTATATTCTGGCAGAGAAATTTGGTACCTATGCACTACTTGGGGAAGGTGGTTAGTCAATCTGGCTATCTATGGATTGTTTATATTAGTGGGTCTGGTTGTAGGGTTCAATGTCCTAAAATGGGTCATGAGCCGACTAATGACATCACTTGGGGATGGAACAAAAAAAACTCATCAGATGTTCAAAGTTTGGGAGAAGCTTTGTAGCTCGGCTGCTCGTTGTTGTGGTTCTGTTCGCCGAGCTGGAAATTTTTGTTGAAAACGTTTCGTCCCCTGACTAGGTGACATCCTCAGTGCTTGAGAACCTCCGGTGAAGCGCTTCACAGGAGGCTCCCAAGCACTGAGGATGACACCTGGACAGGGGACGAAACATTTGCAACAAACATTTCCAGCTCGGCGAACAGAACCACAACAAATCATCAGATGCTTTTCCAATCAGCAGGTGATATTCAACAAAGTGAAAGTCAAAGAATGCTTCTAGCGTTCGAGGGACGAACAACAAAAATGTAAAACGTAAGATTGTGAACCTCATCGCCAAAAGGCTTAAGAGGGCGGAACAGAAGAAAACGGATTAAACGAGACTTAATCAGTGAAGAAACAACAGTTCTTAAAAAAAACAAAAAGGGGGAATTGTGGGAGATTAGAAATGTAGTTTCTGCACGTGGTTGGGGTCTGTTGCGGGGGTGGGACATTATACAAACGGTCGCGGAATTCTTGTAGCATTAGCATACTTAAGGCTTAGACTTTAATGAATATAGAGGGTCTTTTAAAGAAAATAGGTTTAAGCTAGGAAATAACTTTAAAGTGTTGTCGTTGACCACAAAAAGAAGCAGCAGGGGCATTTCACAATAAAGCTTCTAGTATGATAAGAGAAACTGGATAAAAGTACAAGCTGTAACAAACAAGGAACAAAAAATGCAGACATACAAGGACAACAGATGGCCAGATAAGAAAATAACTAGATAGAAAAATAACAAGTGAGCTAATCGGCTTATGATGGGATGCGAAAAGGGAGGTGTGATTCCGCAACTTGTAAACTGAATAAGAAAGCTAACATGTCCTGTTTTCGCCCGCATTTCTGCTTGATTGCAGATGCATTCGGTACTTGCAAGGTTGTAATAAACGTTCTTGTTTCCAAGGCTTTGTCTCAGTCTGATTTATGAGTGAGTTCTGTATCTCACAGATTAAATGAGCAGATTCAATGGGACAAATGGTCTTTGTCTGCACTGAAGGGATTCCATCATTTCTTTCCCTCCGAGGTTTTGTCGTTTGTATATATTTTTTTCTTCATTTTTTAACATCCATCCGAAAATGTGACTTGCAGATCTTCACACAAGATTCTAGCTTTAACCAAATGAACAAATGAAACAAGTTTAGGAATTGTAAATTGTTCATTTCATTCCCAAACGGGTGTTTCTTGAACATCTGCTTCCATGATCAATATGATATTTTTCAGGAAGGACGGTGCTGTATGAGTCAGGGTGGGGAAGGAACGCAGCTCCCGGAGAGACACAGTGTCAGTGAAAGTGAAAACACGTTTGTTCTGGAAACCGTACCCTGTGCCCGTGTTGAAATGCAAGCCATTTGACAGATATGTTCCAAACTGAAATTCTTACTGGAAGCAGTAAGCGGTGGAAGGTATACATTCTGTTC
>NW_025213525.1:0-4217 GCF_004010195.1 Chiloscyllium plagiosum | reverse complement strand
GATGTTGACTGGTGTGGATCGAAGGTCTTACGAGCAAAGTCTGAGGAACCTAAGGTTGTTTTCGTCGGAGAGAAGAAGGTTGACAGGTGAATTAATCGAGACTTATATGATTATCGAAAGGTTAGACAGAGTGGACAGTAAGAGCCTTTTTCCTCGGACGGTGAAGGCCAACACGAAGAGGCAGAGCATTAAATTGAATGGCGATTGATTTAAGACTGATAACTGTACGGGCGTGGATTAGCCTGCCGGCAACAATCGTAGACTCGCTGAGTATATGGACATTGCAATGTGCATTGGACATACATATGGCTAATAATTAAACAATGAAGGTTAGATGGGCATCACATTTTTATTCACAGGTCAGTGCAAGATCGACGGCCGAAGAGCCTGCACTGCACTGTAATGTTCTATCTCCTAAGCAACAAGATCTGCTGGGTTACGATATCTCTCCTCACTGTGTAACATTTAAGAGGCACCTATCAGTGCTTTGTCTGCACTTCATTCAGTCCAGGCAACTGTTGTTCCTCCTCATAATGTTATCTCTCCACAATGGGGAGTGAAACACAGAGTCAGTGACAAAGCTGAGATCGCCTACGTTCTGTCTGGAACAAACAAAGGTTATCCTGATCTTCCAGTCTCCTGTCACTTGAATGTTGCACTGTGTTCCATCCGGTCTGCTGCAGTGATACTTGAAGGCACAGCCCAAGCTGGAAGAATCGCACCTCATTTTCTATTGACAGACTGTGCAGTCTTCAGGACCCAGCAGCGAGTTCAATCATTTCAGAACACGTCCGCTTCTTCCAGATTCTTTCACCATCCACACGTCCCATTAGTTCCAACGACGGATCATTGGACTGGAAACATAACTCTCCTTTCTCTCCACAGATTTCCAATAGCGAATGATTTTGTTCATACGTTTTGGCTTTTCTTCAGAGAACGTTTTTCCACTGTAGGCTGCAGGAAGCGTCTGATTGCAGGAGATGGTGTTCATGGGAGATGATAAGAACGACAATGGCTGGACCATTCCCGTTGTGAAGGTAGACAAGCTAAGCTGGGGCTGATTATGTAAGTGCAGAGAAGGCTGTGTGAGAAACGGATAAACATGCACATATTATGAAGAGGACAGATATGTGTGACAGAAATGAGCTTGTTTTTGGGAAGTAAAAATAACCAGTGGCACAGATGAAAAACAATAGACAAGGGATTAAGAGGAGATTTAGGATAAATGTTTTCACCCAGACAATGTTGTTTGTCTGGAATTCACTATATGAAAATGTGGTAAAGCTAAGTGTCAGCAGAACATTTCCCCAGTACATAGCTAAACATTTGAATACCCAGAGGACACTTGGATAAGCAGCAGGTACTGGAAATTGTGACGAAGGCAGACGTACGTGAATTGGGAGTCCCGAATCCATGGTAACCCTGTGTCGTTAGGCACATCGGCCTGTGTGGCTATGTGGCGCAATGGTCAGCGCGTTGGCGTTTTATGTGGTTATTGAAGCTTTTGAAAAAAGGTCGTGTGTTCGAATTCCACCAGAGTCGAGTTTGGATTGCAACGTGATCAGAGCAGACTCGGCTGCTCCTCTGCAAAACCGGTATTATGCGTGCAGAATCCCAACTGTATTGAAACGGGTATAATCTACTTTTCACAAATGAACAATTTCGATGTCTGTTGAAGGTAGAGCTCGATAAATATCTGTTAGCCAATAGGCAACACGATGATGTTGATAGGCTGAGAAAAGACATTAATATGCTGGCTCAGCATTGAGGAATTTGAATGGCCGGGCCGGAGGCGTGGCCTCCTCATATTCCTCCTGTCTGTGCTGTTTCTGGCCCAGGTTTTTAAACACTAACAGAATGAGGACAGTGTGAATCTACATCATCATTGGCACGGTGGCTCAGTGATTAGTACTGGTGCCCCACAGCAACAGTGCTCCAGATTCGATTCCAACCTTGGGTACTATCTGGCTGGAGTTTGCACGTTCTCCCCGTGTCTGCGTGGGCTTGCTCTGGGTACTCCTGTTTCCTCCCGCAATCCAAAAATGAGCAGGTCATGTTAATTGGTCATGCAAAATTGCCCGCAGTGTTAGATGCATCAGTCAAAGGGAAATGGGTCTGCACGGGTTACTCTTCGGAGGTGTGGACTGCTTGGGCCGAAGAGCCTGTTTTCGCACTGTAGGGAATATAATCTAATCTAACCTGAGATTCAATTTGCCCCTGCTTAACGTTGCTCCATCTCTACTATTTATACAAACCATGCCACGTGCCCTTGAATGTAGTAATGCTGAAGATTGTTGACGTCGTGTGGAATGTGGGTCACTGTGTCGTATGAACTGTCCAAAGGAAGTTGGAGAAATGTCAGTGAATTGAATTCTGAGACGAGTTGAAACCGATGGAAGGAAAATCCCATGACAGTGGCGTTGTAAAAGTGTCCGTGATCAACGCAGGAAGGCACGGTAAACTTATATTCAATAACATCTGTTTTTCACCAGTTTTCTCTGTCTTTTTCCTGAACCTGATCCATTCTCATTACAAACACCCCTAAGCTGATTTTCATTTTAGATCGACAGCAAAAAAATGAGTAATTGGATTTATGGCCTCAGTGGCTAGATCACGAGCCATTGGTCGTCCTCTTTTGCCAGCTCAAGTGGGAAAATTGATCAGGTTGCCGTGCTTCTATAACAGATTAGAAGTGTGTGAGCTGCCGAAGTTGCGAGATTGATCCTCGCCAGGTGCTCATTTCACTGATAGTGACCAGGGATGATTGCAACATCAGGCTGAAGAACAGTTCGAGGACCGAATATTACTGTGCAATAAAGGGTCTTTGGCCCTTAATGTTGAAAGCAACCTGCGATATTAATCAGAAGTCCAGCTTAACGACATTTCATCATTGTAATTCAAAAGATTATCCCCTGATGATTTAAAAGCCCTGAAAGTTAATGAGTCTACGACTGTTGAATGCAAGGCGTTCTCCACCTTTCCTACTCACTGAGAAAAGAACCTACCTCGCCATCTATCAGTCTCAACTTTAAACTGTGTGCCCTACTTCCAACCATGACCATTTGAAGAATAAAGTCCTTCACTCTCCACCTTAACCAATCCTCTGATCATCTTGCATGTATCTATTAAATCACTTCCCAAACTTCGTATCTCTCTCATAAACAACCTCAAGTCACTCAGTCTTTCCTCATAAGACGTTCCCTCCATACAAGACAGCATCGTAGTAAATCTCCTTTGCACCCTTTCAAATGCTTGCACATCCATCCTACGATGTGGCGACCGGAACTGTACGCAAATTCACAAGTGCAGCAACGCCAGAGAATTTCTGGAGTGCAACATGACCTCATGGCTGTGAAACTCAATCCTTCTCCCAATAAATCTAACATAACGTGCTCCTTCCCAACAAACCTATCAACATGGGTGATAACTTTCAGAGTTTTATGCACATTAGTACCAAAATCTCTCTGCTCAACTAAACTTCCAAGAATATGAGTTTTTGCCCAAAATGTTTTCTTCTTGTTGTTCCTTCCAAAGTGAATGACTACACATGTTCCCACATTAATCTCTGTTTGCGACCGCTGAGCTCAGCTCTGTACATTGTACATGTCCCACTACAACCTGCAGCAGCATTTGACACAGTTGACAACTCCATCGAGCTTCAAGCCATTGGCTAATTTACGGACCTATCATTCCAAGCCTAATCCAGGTTATTTATACAAATGTCAACTGTAGTAGATCAACGAAAAAGCTTCTGGTATACCATTAGTCTCTGAACTCCAGGACGAAGGTTTCCCATCAACTAACCACTCTGACTTCTTTCAGGTGGCCATTTTTTGATCCAAACAGCTAAATAGCTATCAATCCTATGCCTGCATAATTTATACAATAGCCTACCGTGGGGAATATTAGCAATGCCTTCGTGAAAACCATATCCACCATTTCAATCGCTTCACCCTCATCCACCTATTTGCTCACATTCTCAATGAGCTCCAAAAGTTTGTGAAGCACAAACTACTCTTCACAAAATCAAATTGACTATCCCGAATCCATTTCTTCCGTATTAGATAATCATAAATCCTATCTCTCACAATCTTTTCCAAAACGTCACCTTCACCGAAACTAAGACTCATTGTTTTACAATTACCAGAGATTTCTCTACTCCTCATGTTGTAGAAGGGGACAATATTTGCTAAATTTGAGTCTTCTCGTGCTAATCA
>NW_025213524.1:32900-33964 GCF_004010195.1 Chiloscyllium plagiosum | reverse complement strand
CTGTCTGTTTGAACACAGTCTCTGGAACCTGGAAGTGCGAATCACTGCTGAGCAGGGTCTGTAAGAAGCAGAGGCAGAAATGTACTGAACAATTTCAGATATTCTTCTTCGACCACAAGACATGGGAGCAGACATTAGGCCACTCAGCCCATCTGATAGTGTGGCAATCACTCAGTACTGACTCTCTTACAATGCAGGTATCCCCCAGACTGATGCTCTGACAGTGCAGCACTCCCTCAGTCATGATACTCTGACAGTGCAGCGCTCCCTCAGTACTGACCCTCTGACAGTGCAGCGGTCCCTTAGTACTGACCCTCTGACAGTGCAGCACTCCCTCAGTACTGACTCTCTGACAGTGAAGCGCTCCCTCAGTACTGACCCTCTAACAGTGCAGCGCTCCCTCAGTACTGACCCTCTGACAGTGTAACACTCCCTCAGTACTGACCCTCCCACATTGCAGCACTCCCTCAGCACCGACCCTCGGATAGTGCAGCGCTCCCTCAGTAACTGAAACTCTGCCAGTGCAGCACTCCCTTCGTACTGACCCTCTGACAGTGCAGCACTCCCTCAGTACTGACCCTCTGACTGGGAGGCACTCCCTCAGTACTGTCCCTCTGACAATGCAGCACTCCCTCAGTAATGACCCTCTGACAGTGTAACACTCCCTCGGTACTGACCCTCTTACAGTGTAGCTCTCCCTTAGTACTGACCCTCTGAGAGTGTTCCACTCCCTTAATACTGTCAAACAGAGAGTGCAGAACTCCCTCAGTACTGACCCTCTGACAGTGCAGCACTCCCTCAGTACTGACCCTCTGACAGTGTAACACCCACACGATACTGACCCACTGACAGTGCAGCAATTCCTCAGTACTGACCCACTGACAGTGCAGCACTCCCTCAGTACTGACACTCTGACAGTGCAACAATCCCTTTGTACTGACCATCTGACAGTGCAGCGCTCCCTCAGTGCTGACCCTCTGACAGTGCAGCACTCCCTCAGTACTGACCCTATGACAGTGCGGCACTCCCTCAGTACTAACCCTCTGACAGTGTAACACTCCCTC
>NW_025213524.1:30798-32158 GCF_004010195.1 Chiloscyllium plagiosum | reverse complement strand
ACTGATCCTCTGACAATGCTGCACTCCCTCCATCCTGACATCCTGACAGTGCTGCACTCCGTCCACACTGACCCTCTGACAATGCTGCACTCCTTCCACACTGACCCTCTGACAATGCTGCACTCCCTCCGTACTGACCCTCAGACAATGCTGTACACCCTCCACACTGACCCTATGACAATGCTGCACTCGCTCCACACTGACCCTCTGATAATGCTGCACTCCCTCCACACTGACCCTCTGACAATGCTGCACTCCCTCCGCACTGACCCTCTGACAATGCTGCGCTCACTCCACACTGAACTCCTGACAATGCTGCTCTCCCTCCATACTGATCCTCTGACAATGCTGCACTCCCTCCACACTGATCCTCTGACAATGCTGCACTCCCTCCATCCTGACCCTCTGATAATGCTGCACCCCCTCCACACTGACCCTCTGACAATGCTGCACTCCCTCCGCACTGATCCTCTAACAATGCTGCACTCCCTCCACACTGATACTCTAACAATGCTGCACTCCCTCCACAGTGACCCTCTGACAATGCTGCACTACCTCCACACTGACCCTCTGACACTGCTGCACTCCCTCCACACGGATCCTCTGACAATGCTGCACTCCCTCCATCCTGACCCTCTCATAATGCTGAACACCTCCACACTGACCCACTGACAATGCTGCACCCCCTCCACACTGATCCTCTGACAATGCTGCACAACCTCCAAACTGACCCTCTGATAATGCTGCTCTACCTCCACACTGACCCTCTGACAATGCTGCACTTCCTCCACACTGACCCTCTGACAATGCTGCACTCTCTCCATCCTGACCCTCTGACAATGCTGCACTCCGTCCACACTGACCAACTGACAATGCTGCACTCCCTCCACACTGATCATCCGACAATTCTGCGCTCCCTCCATCCAGACCCTCTGACAATGCTGCACCCCCTCCATCGTGACCCTCTGACAATTCTGCACTCCTTCCACACTGACCCTCTGACAATGCTGCACTCCCTTGATACTGACCCTCTGACAATGCTGCACTCCCTCCACACTGATCCTCTGACAATGCTGCAATCCCTCCACACTGGTCCTCTGACAATTCCATACTCCCTCCATACTGACCCTCTGTCAATGCTGCACTCCCTCCACATTGACCCTCTGACAATGCTGCACTCCCTCCATACTGATCCTCTGACAATGCTGCACTCCCTCCACACTGACCCTCTGACAATGCTGCACTCCCTCCATACTGATCCTCTGACAATGCTGCACTCCCTCCACACTGACCCCTGACAATGCTGCCCTCCCTCCATACTGACCCCCTGATAATGCTGCACTCCCACTGTCCTGACCCT
>NW_025213524.1:28688-29598 GCF_004010195.1 Chiloscyllium plagiosum | reverse complement strand
CACTCAATACAGACCATCTGACTGTGCAGCACTCCCTCAGTACTGACCCGCTGATAGTTCAGCACCCGCTCGCTTCTGACTCTCTGACAGTGCAGCACTCCCTCAGAACTGACCCTGTGACAGTGCGGCACTCCCTCAGTACTGACTCTCTGACAGTGCAGCACTCTCTCGGTACTGAACATCTGACTGTGCAGCATTTCCTCAGTACTGACCCTCTGACAGTGCAGCACACTCTCTGTACTGACCCTCTGAAATAGCACTCACTCAGAACTGACACTCTCACTGTGTAGCGCTCCCTCAGTAGTGACCTTTTGATAGTGCATGCTCCCTCAGTGCTGACCCTCTGACAGTGTAGTGCTCGTTCAGTACTGAGCCTCTGATGGTGCAGTGCTCTCAGAGTACAGAGCCTCAGACAGTGCGGCATTCCCTCTGGACTGAACGTCTGAAAGCATGGTGCTCCCTCAGTACTGACCCTTTGACAGTGTAGTACTCCTCAGAAATGGCCCTCTGGTAATACAGTAGTTCCTCACTACTGACTGTCCGACAGCGCAGTGATCCCTCAGTACTGACCCTCTGACAGTACGGCACTCCTTCAGTACTGACGCTCACACAGTACAGCACTCCCTCAGTACTGACCCTCTGACAGTGCAGCACTCCTTCAGTACTGACCATCTGACAGTGCAGAATTCCCTCAGTACTGACCCACTGACAGTGCAGCACTCCCTCAGGACTGACCCACTGACAGTGCGGCACTCCCTCAGTACTGACCCTCTGACAGCGCAGCACTCCCTCAGTACTGACCCTCTGACAGCGCAGTGACCCATCAGTACTGACCATCTGACAGTGCAGCACTCTCTCAGTACTGACCCTCTGACAGTGCAGCATTCCCTCAGTACTGACCCCCTGACAG
>NW_025213524.1:18994-23385 GCF_004010195.1 Chiloscyllium plagiosum | reverse complement strand
CGACCACGTCGGGGGGGAAATTGCGGTCCTTCCCCTGCAACCGCAGGAGGTGTAAGACTTGCGCCCACACCTCCCCCCTGACCTCCCTCCAAGGCCCCAAAGGAAACTTCCATATCCGCCACAGATTCACCTGTACCTTCACACATATCATCTATTGCATTCCAAGGCCCCAAAGGAAACTTCCATATCCGCCACAGATTCACCTGCACCTCCACACACATCATCTATTGCATCCTCTGCACCCGATGTGGCCTCCTCTATATTGGGGAGAGAGGCCGGCTACTTACAGAGCGTTTCAGAGAACACCTCTGGGACACCCGGACCAACCAACCCAACCACCCTGTGGCTCAACATTTCAACTCCCCCTCCCACTCCACCAAGGATATGCAGGTCTTTGGACTCCTCCATAGCCAGACCACAACAAATCGACGGTTGGAGGAAGAGCGCCTCATCTTCCGCCTAGGAACCCTCCAACCACTAGAGATGAACTCGGATTTCATCAGTTTCCTCATTTCCCCTCCCCCCATCTTGTCTCAGCCAAATCCATCGAATTCAGCACCGCCTTCCTAACCTGCAATCTTCTTCCTGACCTCTCCGGCCCCACCCCTGTCTGACCTATCACCCTCACCTTGACCTCTTTCCACCTATCACATTTCCGACGCCCCTCGCCCGAGTCACTCCTCCTTACCTTTTATCTTAGCCTGCTGGACAAACTTTCCTCATTCTTGAAGAAGGGCGTATGCCCGAAACGTCGATTCTCCTGTTCCCTGGATGCTGCCTGACCTGCTGCGCTTTTCCAGCAACACATTTTCAGCTCTGATCTCCAGCATCTGCAGACCTCACTTTCTCCTCGAACATTATCAAATGCCTTACTGAAGTCCACATACACAAAATCCACAGCTCGACCCTCATCAACTTGCCTAGTCACATCTTCAAAGAACTCAGTAAGGTTTGTGAGGCGTGACCTGCCCCTCACAAAGCCGTGTTGATTGCATTTAATCAAGCCATGCTCTTCCAGATGGTCATAAATCCTGTCCCTCAGAATCCTTTCTAACTCCTTTCAGACGACAGACGTGAGACTGACTGGTCTGTAATTGCCGGGGATTTCCCTATTTCCTTTCTTGAAGAGAGGAATTACATTTGCCTCCGTCCAGTCCTCAGGTACGACTCCAATGGAGAGCGAGGATGTAAGGATTTTCGCAAGCAGCGAAGCAATCACATTTCTCACTTCCCAAAGCAGCCGAGGACAAATCTGGTCTGGCCCTGGTGACTTGTCAATCTTAATGTTTGTCAAAATGTTCAGTAAATCAGCTTCCCCAAACTCTATCCGTTGCAGCGTGCTTCCCTGCTCCTCAATGGTTTAATTCACTACAAGGTCCTTTTCTTTAGTAATGATAGAAGCAAAACACTCATTTAGAGCTTCCCCTACCTCCTCAGACTCTATACACAAGTTCCCCATGCTATCCCTGATCGGCCCTACTCTTTCTTTGATCATTCTCTTCTTCCTTACATCCGTGTAAAATGCCTTAATTCTCCCTAATCCTTCCTGCCAAGTCTTTTTCCTGCCTCCTCCTGGCTCTCCTCAGGCCATTTTTGAGCTCCTTCCTCGCCTGTCTCTTATCCTCTAGAGCTGAGAAAGACCCTTGCTTCCTCCATCTTACGTTAGCTGCCTTCTTTCTTTTGATGAGAAGCTCCTCCGCTCTCGTCATCCAAGGTTCCTTTTTCTTGCCCCTTCTTGCCTGTCTCAGAGGAACACATTTATGCATCACTCGCAACAACTGTTCCTTAAACCGTCTCCACATGTCTATAGTGGCCTTTCCATGGAGCAATTGCTCCCAGTCCATGGTTCCCAACTCACGTCTGATAGTATCATAGTTTCCTTTTCCCCAATTAAATATCCTCCCATTGTGCCTGCATCTCTCCTTCTCCATGGCTATATAGAATGTGAGGCAGTTGTGGTCACTATCAACAAAATGTTCTCCCACCGCAAGATCTGACACCTGCCCCAGCTCATTGCCGAGCACCAAAATCAAAATGGCCTCTCTCCTCGTCGGCCGCTTCAAGGTGCTGAGTTAGGAAACCCTCATGAACACACCTTACAAAAACAGCTCCTTCCAAACCATCTGCTCGAAGGAGATTCCAATCAATATTGGGAAAGTTAAAGTCACCCATTGCAACAACCCTATTACATTCACTCCTTACCAAAATCTGCCGACCTATGCTTTCTTCAATCTGCCTGCTGTTGTTGGGGGGCCTGAAGTAAACCCGTAATGAGGTGACTGCTCCCTTACTGTTTCTAATTTCCACCCATACTGCCTCAGTAGGGAGACACCCCTCGTGTCCAAAAGCACCGTGTTCGGTTTCACATGTACACTGACACTGCCCAGCTCTCCCTCCCCATCATCCCTCTCCATTGCTCCACTGTTATTCAGTTATCAAACTGCTTACCACGCTCCCACTACTCAATTAGCTGCAATTTTCTCCAATGAAACATTGTAATGGTTAAAACCATTGCCTTCAGTTGCTATTACAAATTACTTTCCCTTACTGCTGAGCCCCTCCCTCCCACTGGGAAATATCTGAGGTAGAACCACACTCTTTACAAAATTGTTGTTATATCTGACCCCAAGGTGACCTTCTGATCAGACTTCCACAGAATCACAAACACCAGGAATTCCATTCTCTAAAACGTTCCTTGTCTCCCCCTCACCCCAGCTCCATTGCTACTGAAACCCCTTACCCGTGTCGGTGTTTCCTTAAACTTGACGAATCTAAAGCCGAACCCTTGATTCCGTGACTGACCCAGAATCTGCTGCTTTCTGTGTTTCCTGCACAATTACCCCCGGTCCCTTTGTGGTGCAGCTTTCTACAGTTTCCACCATTTAAATAGGACTCTGTTCTTTAATTATCTCCTCCAAAATGACCAACTTCCCATTTTCCCAAATTATACTCCATCTGGCAACTTGTTGCCCCCTTCTACTGTGCATCTCTCTCTCTCTCTTCACAATCCTCTTATTCCTTTACATTTATGCCTTTTCTGACAGATTCCCCCCACCCCCCAATTCTTCTAACCGTTTACTGGGAATCCTGGGCATTGGGAAGCGTGCAGTGTTGCTCTGTTTTTCGTGAGACTCCATGGGATGACTGGGAGGAGCTTGCTGCCCATTGGTCAGAATGGAGACAACTTGCCCATCGCGCTGCATGAGCCTTTCACACCTCATGTCTTATTGATGAGGCACAGCGGCAGCACGGAAGGAAAGAAAAGGAAGGAAATCCTGCTCTCCACATCTCACTGACTCTTGGATCATTCTGTCCATCTATGAAAGATCTGCCCTGTTCAGTCACATGAAGTCCCAAGGTGGAAGCTCATAGAAACCCACATAGATTTCCCCCTGAACTAACTGCTGACCTCCACAAGGGGTAAAGTGTCCAGTCATCCTGGGCCAGGAGGAGGGGATGGTGTGAGTTTCTAACCTGAACAGACAGTGATGGATTTTATAACTTGGATGAGAGGATACTACAGGTGGATATTCAGATGGTAATCTCAGCAACTGTAACGCCAAACTCTTACTCAATTTATCAGGACCAGGATATTCACATTGTGCGTGAGTATTGTGTTCCAGCTCAATCCCATTTACTGCATAAAAGTTCTCCTTTAAATCATCCCATTATTATTATAACGGGTAACTTTTGTAAACCTCTCTGTCACAGCTCCCCTCAATTTCCTTTGCTGCAAGGAGAACAATCTCAGTTTCTCCAAACCCCTGATTCCCCAATGTCTGTTTGCTCTCGATAAGGCACACATCAGGGTTGTGTTGGAAAGTGTCCACTTGCCTGCATCAGTACAGCTCCCAGCAATGTTAAAGAAAGGGAACATCCTCCAGGACAAAGCATTGTGCCTGAGTGGTGTCCCATCCACCACCCTCAGCATTCCCTCTCTCCACCCCCGTGGTGCAGTGACATGACTGTGTCAAAGGTAAAGTCAGTATTGTCCTACCAGACCATAGGAGAGAAAATGAGGACTGCAGATGCTGGAGATCAGAACTGAAAATGTGTCGCTGGAAAAGCACAGCAGGTCAAGCAGTATCCAAGGAACAGGAGAATCTCCGTTTCGGGCATAAGCCCTTTCTGATTCCCCTGTTCCTTGGATGCTGCCTGACCTGCTGTGCTTTTCCAGCAACACAGTTTCAGCTACCAGACCATAGGGCTGCTCTCTCATCAGGGAGAGATGACTGGTGGTAGTTTAACCTGAATGTTACCCCAGCCCAGGCAAGGGGAGAGGTTGGGAAGGAGAGTCCATTTATTGTAGATCAATATTATCTACCCAATGTATCAGCAACAACTGTATCAGACCAATGAATAATGTAAAAGAATATCCAAAACATGCTGCT
>NW_025213524.1:5737-13342 GCF_004010195.1 Chiloscyllium plagiosum | reverse complement strand
TGCACCACACCCTCGTCCACCACTGCCCCCAGCCTGACCCTCACAGCCGTCAGACACCGCCCCAGCCTGACCCACAATGTCACCTGCACACCACCCCCAGCCTGAACCTCACCGCTGGACACACTGCCCGCAGCCTGACCCTCACCATGGTCCAACACTGCCCCCAGCCTGACCCTCACCGCCTTAAAACACCGCCCAGCCTGACCCACAATGCCAACTGCACACCGCCTCCAGCCTGACCCTCACCCCTGTCAACACACCGTCCCAAGCCTGACCCTCACTGCTGCCCCAAGCATGACACTCGTTGCTGTCCAACACCGCCCCCAGCTTGACGCTCGACGCCATCCACACACCGACCCAAGCCAGACCGTTACCGCCGTCCACAAACCGCCCCAATCCTGACACTCATTCCCGTCCAACACCGCCGCAAGCCTGACACTCATTGCCATCTACACACCGTCGCCAGCCTGACCCTTACCGCCGTACTTTTGTCATTGAGCTTTTGTCATTTAACAAACACATCGACCTGGACCCAATATACCGGCCATTGCAGCAGACAGCTGGAACTGACAACCAGAAGCGGCAGAGGCAAATCAGTATAAATGTCGGAGGAAACATCACAGAAGTGCTTCACAGGAGGCTCCCAAGCACTGAGGATGTCACCTGGACAGGGGACGAAACGTCTGCAACACAAATTCCCAGCTCCACGAACAGAACCACAACACGGAGAAGAGGTCTCCACAGAAAGGATAGCCAGTGAGGCCATTCAGGGGACAATCCTGAGGATCCTGAACAGGACCAGGATCATTTAATGTGGAGGGGGGGAATGGGCAGAAAGGACTCCATCTGTGATACAAGCCTTTTATAATTCTCGGACTGGGATCTTGCTGTGCATTAAAATAGCCACAGGCCAGTCAGTCAACCCAGACTCATTTCCCTGCGTGCGAAAGTGAGGACTGCAGATGCTGGAAAGTTAGAGTTACAAAGTGTGGAGCTGGGGAAGCACAGCGGGTCAGACAGGAGAGTCGACGGTTCTGGTCTGGCCTGCTGTGCTTTTCCAGCTCCACACTTTTCCATTCATTTCCCTCTTCCCCAGAGAGTGGGGCTCACAGCAATGTTGGGGGCAGCAAAATATTTGAGGGGGGCTAATTTGGTGAGGCAATTATTTGGGAGGGAAGATATTTGGGAAGGGGGATAAATTTGGGAGGACAGTGAAAATGAAGGGCATAGTATTTTTGAGGGGGTACAAAACTGGGTGAGATCTTTCAGGTCTGAAATAGCGAAAAACAGAAAGGGAAGGTGAGAAAAAGAGACAGAGATGGAGAGAGTGGGGATGGAGAAGGGGGATGGGAGAAAGATGGGCAGAGAGAGACAGGGAGAGGGAGAGAGTGAGAGAAAGTGTGTGTGAGAGAGAGACACAGACAGAAGGATAGAGAGAGCGGGGACAGAGAGAGGGAGAGAAGGGAAAGTCAGACTAAAACTGAGGAGTTAAAACATGGACAGACTGAAGGGGTGACACTTGTTATTCCAGTTGGTTCCAACTCTCTCAATGGATTTTCACATTCCCTCTCTCCCATGCCCTTGGGTTTTGCTTCAGCCTGTCTCTCTCTCTCTCTCTCTGGTTCTGCTTCTGGGTCGGCGAAACTGTTTTCTCTTTCGCCCTCTCTCTCTTTGGATGGTCAGATGGTCTCTGTCTCTTGCCATGCTGGTCTCCTCAGAAGGCTTCCAGAGATTCAGGCAATCAGTCTGCAGATAAACCCTGTTTGTGTTCATTTCTGGATGGTTTTCAGGAACTTTCTATCATTCTGACCAATTAGGAGAATCCGTTAATAGTTTGAAGCGTTGCCAATCATTTGGATGGCTTGTTGCTGTTAGTGCCTTCCTGTCTGGGCCCTCATTTCTTTGGTGGATACGTCTGTCCAGAATAACTGTTGCCTTTTACATTATGCTGTGTTTGTGCCGTGCCTGGTGTGCGGGTTTTGTGATTTGGGAGATTTCCTTGGCCGATAAACCTTGGCTGTCTATCTGTGTTTTAGCCAGGAGGTTGTGTCATCTCCCCCAACTCATCCTCTTGAATGGAAAGAAAAGAAGCTTATGCAATAAATTACAAACCTAAGTTTAAAAGCTGGTTATGCTTGCTGTCAGAGTAGCCAGCTGTCTGTGCAAAAGCCATTGTGTACGTTTTCCAAACCGATGGTCTTATCGCTTCACTTGGAGGTCGCCACTGATGATGCTACCCAACCAGGTAACGAAACGTCTGGATATCAAATCTATCAGCGAGCAAACCTACACCCTAAGTCTTATAGCTGAAAAGTGACATCATAAAATCTTGACAGAACAGAATCAGACCGTTCGGCCCATTGAGTCCACAATGACCCTCTGAAGATAATCCAACTCAGACCCACTCCCCCAATGATATCCCTGAAACCCTGCATTTCCTATGGCTATTCCAGCTGGCCCGAATATCCCTTGACACAATGGGCAATTTAATATGGCCAATCTGTCGTAATAGCAACTATGGGCACGAAATCAATACTGGCCCAGCCAGGAACCCTCAAACGCTGCAAATGAATTAAACTAAGGTGATAACCCGGGGAGTTCCATCTCCATTCCAGCCCCTGTGGATGTGTTCAGGCATTATTCACCATGATCGTACCTGTCTGTTGCAGCCTGCAATCCTAACCACCAGTATACCGAGATATATCAAGGTGAGTGCGGTTAGGACCACAGCCGATGTGAGAGGAGCTGAATTCTTGAATAACAAGCTATGGGAATGTCATGGTATGACCTATTCATTCCCATTTACGTAAGTATGGTCCCTGGCAATATTCCCTCTATCTCCACAGTTAGTCGGAGGTAATGGTAGCCCATCCAAATACCTTTTTTATATAACTCCGATAATTTGGACTTCATCCTAACTTTGGTCACTTGGGTTAAGTGGAATCCCTCGCACCAAGCCCAGGTGTCCCACTGAGAGTGTCCTTACAGCTGTCATTATCCCAGTCCTTGGTGAGCTGCTGTCACTGACAGTGAGAGACGTTGGTGTGGGTGTTCTCCTGGAACAAATATTTATGCTGTTTGTCACTAACCCGGGATGGGACTTTCCCTTGGCTAGCCTGCCCGAGCTCCTTCCTCAGCTGTTCCATTATCCCGTTACTGCACAGGGTGTGGTTTTACTGCTCACCGTCATCTCTGCTTGGGCCGTGGATGATCTGGTTAATCGTGTTGACGTGACCCTCCAGTTTGGTCACGAAGTGATGGTTAGCCTGATTCTCCACGAGTTGTCCCATGGTCTCCTCTGGGGTTTCTGTGTTCAGTCTTTCTCAGGCTCATTAGAGAGTTGTTGGGTCAGGATCCTGAGTTTCTTCTCCAAATTAGCCAAGTCAGCGTACTGACCGGTAACACTCCTGCCCTGGGGGTGGACTCGTATACTGTGGCTAAATCATTCAGGAGTTCCCTTTTATTTTGTCTGTTAATTACTTTTCTGGGTTCTGTGTTTTCCCTCAAATTTCCCTGTCCTTTGCCCCATTATCCTGTGGGTCAGTTGGGAACATGATTACTTTAATGGGGAAGGACACCACTCTGATTAATGTATCCCTGATACATTCATTATGATTAGTGTCAGTTTGTGATAAATGTTCGTGAACAAGGAATTCCCTGTTATTTTAATGACTAGTCCATTGTGAGAGCCTGGTATGTGTGGGACAAGCTGGGGGAGGAGCCTTCCCTCCTGGTCACAGCCCGTTTTAGTTTTGTTTCTGAGGAATTCTTCCTGGTGGGCTTCCTGTGATATCGCTGTTCGAACTCTGACCCCTAGTCCAGGCAGGGTGCTTGGTATCCTACTACCATGCACCCAATCTCGGGGGAACCCTACCAATCGCGTCTGATCCCTGAGCTCCTGTAACACAATGTGGAAATCCCTAAAGTCTACTTCGTATCCAGCAATAAATTAACAGAGAGCCCAAGTCTCATTACGGGTGCGATTGAGGGGTGGAATCCCAGGTGTCCCTCCTCCTTTCTGAGACATGGGAGACAAAAGGTCGGGCCCAGTTTCTCATCGCTAAGAGAGGTGTAGGTCATATCCCCAAACATCCAGACAAATTGGACCCAGAGGCTCCGGGTGAAGCTGACGGGGGGAGGGGAGGGGCATCCCCTGGTTGTTGTTCTGCAGTTATGTAGCGCCTCTGCAGGATATGCCTTATCCTGCCCTCGAACAGTGAGGATTGCTGCCTTCATCTCATCATGGATGCCCCTCCCTAGCTGTTGGCCCTCAGGAAGGGCTGAATGGCCTGCTGGACTAAGGCACATGGCGATTCATTTGGTTTGCTCCTCAGCGTCCACTCTGTGTCTGACAGACTGTCAGTCAATCTCATCTAATTATGTATCTGTGACAGAGATGGGATTTTTTGGTGCTGCCAACCAGCTGGGTGCCTGGAATGGCTGTACGGAGAGGGACCATAAGCTGTTTTACACTGGGTAACCACATGATACATGGAATCTGAGTTCGGCTGTGGCTCAGGGCTGGGGGCAAAAGGTGCAGTTACCTGGGAGCAAGGCAGTGGGAGTCCCCATCTGTCAGCGGGTGTGGATGCGTCAGTGTGGAGCCTGTCATTATCTTCCTGGGGAGGTAGAACCCCAAAGGCACACATTATCCCATTCTGGGAGGAGCCCTGGTTCCCTAGGGATTGTATTTGCTCCTGGCACCTTCTACTAGGGCCTGATGTGTGTTGCTCAGTGTTGCAGGTGTACAGGACCCATGCTGCTCCTTGGAGCTCATACACTGTCCTTCCAGATTGTTAATGTAACTTGAGGCTGCCTCCCCATCCGCAGATACCCTCCTTTCACTGGATTGGGCTCTTCCCAATTGTAACTGGAGTAATCCCATGTGAGTGAGATTTTCCTGCAATGTTCTGTCCTGCTCATTGTGTAGGAGACCTAGCTCGGTCACAGCCTGTAGGTTTCCCTGGGGTGACCGGATCCCAGCTGCCTTATCCCAGCCGGGGGTCCTCCAGGCGATCGGCAGTGGAGTGAGCTTTCCAGCTTCCTTTCCCAGTTCTCTATGGGCATCTCATCACAGCTCCTGTGCCAGAAATCCTTCACTGCAAGGCCAGGCTGGCTTCCTGCCAAATTCTGCAGGACTGTTTCACATTTGTACCGACTCGTGTTCCTATGGTTTTGGCTGCTTCTGTATTATGGGACACCTGGGTCTCTTCATAGAGTCATAGAGTTCTACGGCATGGAGACAGGTTCTTTGGCCCAAACTGGTCCATCCACACTAACCCCGTTTCCCTGCATTGGGCCCATATCCTTTCAATACGTTCCTCTCCATGTATTTGTCCAAGTGCATTTTAAATGTTATTAAATGTATACACCTTAACCACTTCTGCTGGAAGTTTATTTCATATGTGTACCACCCTCTGGGTAAAAGCGTTGTCCCTCAGGTTCCCTTTTAATCTTTCCCCTTTCACCTTAAACTGATGCTCCTTCGTCCTCGATTCCCCAAGCCTGGGATAAAGACTGAGTGCATTCACCCTATCCATGCCTCCCATGATCTTATACACCTCTATAAGGACACCCCTCAGTCTCCTACACACTAAAGAAAATGTCTTAGCTTGTCCAACCTCTCTCTATAACCGTCTCGTTGAGTTCTGGCAATATCCTTGTAAATTCCTTCTGCACTCTTTTCAGTTTAATAACATCCTTTGTACAGCAAGGTGGCCAAAACTGAACACAATATTCCAAGTGCGGCCTCACCAACATCCTGCACAACTACAACATAACTTTCCAACTTCGATATTCCATGCCCTGACTGATGAAGGGCTCATTGTGCCAAAAGCCTTCTTCACTGCCCAGTCTACCTGTGACTCCCCTATCAGAGAACCGTGCACCTGGAATCCAAGGTCCCTCTGTTCCACCACACTCCTTCAGGCCCTACCTACCACCACGAAACCCCTGTCTTGATGTGACTTTCCAAAATGCAAGATCTCGCCCTTGTCTGTTTTAAACTCCATTTGCCATTTCTCAGCCCAATTCCCCAGCTGATCAAGGCCCTGTTGCAATTGCTGAGAACCTTCCTCACCTATTTTAGTGTAATCTGCAAACTTTCTAATCATGCCTTAAACATCCTCAGCCAAATCATTGATATCGATACCAAACAGCAATGGGCCTAGCACTGACCAGCTCAGTGGCACAGTGGCTCAGTGGTTAGCACTGCTGTCTTACAGCACCGTCGATCTGGGTTCAATTCCAACCTCACATGATGGTCTGCGTGGGTTAGATCCTCTTGGAGTTAGATTTCCTACAGTATGGAAAGAGGCCATTTGGCCCAACAAGACCACACTGACCTGCCGAAGAGTAACCCACCCAGAGCCATTCTCCCTACCTAATATTTACCTTGGAAGAAGGCACCTAGCACTATGGACAATTTAGCGTGGCCAATTCATCTGACCTGCGCATTTTTGGAGTGTGGGAGGAAATTGGAGCACCTGAGGAAACCCACGCAGACACATGGAGAATGTGTAAACTCCACACAGACAGTCACCCGAGGCTGGGGTCGACCCCGGGTCCCAAGCACTGTGATGCAGCAGTGCCAACCACTGAGCCACCATGCCACACCAACTGAGTTTGTATGTTCTCCCCATGGCTGTGTGGGTTTCCTCTGGCTGCTCCTGTTTCCTCCCACAACCCAAAGATGTGCAGGTCAGGTAAATTGTTCATGCTCAATTGCCTATAGAGTTCATGGATGTATAAGTGCGTTCCATTAGTCAAGGGTAAATGTAGAGTAAGAGGGTAGGGGAATGGGTTTGGGTGGAATAATCTTCAGAGGCCAGTGGACCTGTTGGGCCGTAGGGCCTGTTTCCACAGAGGAGGGATTCTATGATTCTATGACCGCTGATGCACACCACTAGACCCAGGCCTCCAGTCTGACTGTTACCCTCTGCATCCTACCATCAATGCAATTGTGTATCCAGTTTACCAACGCCCCCTGGATTCCATGCGATCTAACTTTCCGTGGGGGAGTGGTGAGTGCAGAGTTGTGTCGGTATCACTAAGGAAGGGGGAGATTGCAGTGCTGGGCAGTGATCAGTCAGTAAGGGGGTGATAAGTTTATTGTGTCCACATGAGTCACGGAGTGTTTGATTCAGTGATGTATCGAGATCAGTCAGTGAGGGGGTGAATTTAGGGTGAGATAGGGATCAGTCAGGGCGGGGGTGATTACAGTGTTAGGTAGGGATCAGTCAAAAAGAGGGAGATTGCAGTGTTGTCTAGGGATCAGTCAGGGAGGGGGAGATCACAGTGTTAGGTAGAGCTCAGTCAAGGATGGGTTGAGTCAAAAAGAGGGAGATTGCAGTGTTGTCTAGGGATCAGTCAGGGAGGGGGAGATCACAGTGTTAGGTAGAGCTCAGTCAAGGATGGGTTGACTGCAGTGTTGGGTAAGGCTCAGTCAGAGAGGGGGACATGCAGTGTTGTCTAGGGATCAGTCAGGGAGGGGGAGATCACAGTGTTAGGTAGAGCTCAGTCAAGGATGGGTTGATTGCAGTGTTGGGTAAGGCTCAGTCAGAGAGGGGGACATTGCAGTGTTGGGTAGGGATCAGTCAGGGAGGG
>NW_025213524.1:0-4032 GCF_004010195.1 Chiloscyllium plagiosum | reverse complement strand
GTAGGGATCAGTCAGGGAGGGGGTGAGTGCAGTGTTGTGTAGGGATCAGTCAGGGAGGGGGTGAGTGCAGTGTTGTGTAGGGATCAGTCAGGGAGGGGGTGAGTGCAGTGTTGTGTAGGGATCAGTCAGGGAGGGGGTGAGTGCAGTGTTGTGTAGGGATCAGTCAGGGAGGGGGTGAGTGCAGTGTTGTGTAGGGATCAGTCAGGGAGGGGGTGAGTGCAGTGTTGTGTAGGGATCAGTCAGGGAGGGGGTGAGTGCAGTGTTGTGTAGGGATCAGTCAGGGAGGGGGTGAGTGCAGTGTTGTGTAGGGATCAGTCAGGGAGGGGGTGAGTGCAGTGTTGTGTAGGGATCAGTCAGGGAGGGGGTGAGTGCAGTGTTGTGTAGGGATCAGTCAGGGAGGGGGTGAGTGCAGAGTTGGGTAGGGATCAGTCAGGGAGGGGGAGATTGCAGTGTTGTGTAGGGCTAGATTGGAAAGCAGGATGGCAAAAAGTGTCCATGTGATTGCTTTGTCAATTAGTGCTAAGGAGAATCCAAAGAGCTTTTACAAATACATGAAGGCCAAAGGGTCACTGGGGAGAGAATAGGGCTCCCCAAAGATCAAGACAGCCTGCACGTGGAGCTGCAGGAGATGGGGGAGATACTGAACAAGTATTTCCTGTAGCGAAGGACATGGAAGATATAGAATAGAATGATGGTTTGGGAAATAGCTTTGGGAAATAAATCTTGCAAAATGTCCACATTACAGAGGAGGAGGTGCTGGATCTCTTTAAACACATAAAGGTGGATAAATCCCCAGGACCTATCAGGTATACTCTTGATCTCTGTGGAAAGCTAGGGAAGTGATTGCTTGGCCCAGTGCTGAAATATTTGTATCATCGATAGACACAGGTGAGGTGGCAGAAGACTGGAGTTTGGCAAGCGTGGTGCCACTGTTTAAGACAGGTGGTAAGGGCAAGCCAGGGAACTACAGACTGGTTCGCCTGACATGAGTCGAGGGCACGTTGAAAGACGGATACACGAGGGACAGGACTAACATGTGGTTAGAAAGGCAATGTCTAATTGGGGCTAGTCAGCATTGCTTTGTGTGTGGGAAATCATGTCTCAAGGTGTTGAGGTTGTTGAAGAAGTAACAAAGGGATTGATGAGGGCAGAGCGGTGGGTGTGAGTGATATAGACTTCAGTCAGGTATTCGAAATGTTTCCACAGGGAGATTGGAGAGCAGGGATACATCTCACGGAATACAGGGAAAACCAGCCATTTGGATACAGAACTGGCACGAAGGCAGATGACAGAGGATGGTTGTGGAGGGTTGTTTTTTTTTCAGACTGGAGACCTGTGACCAGTGGAGAGCCACAAGGATCGGTGCTGCGTCCACTACTTTCCATTAATTATATAAATGATTTGGATGTGAACATAGCAGGTATAGTCAGTAAGTTTGCAGATGACACCAAAATTGGAGGTGTAGTGGATAGTGAAGAATGTTACTTCACATTACATCGGGATGGTGAACTGATGGGCCAATGGGCTGAGGAGTGGCAGATGGAGATTCATTTAGATAACTGGGTGGTGCTGCATTTTGGGAAATCAACTCTTCGCAGGACTGATACACTTAATGTTAACGTCCCAGGGAGTGATTCTGAACAAAGAGACCTTGGAGTGAAGGTTCATTGTTCCTTGAAAGGAGAATTGTGGGTGGATAGGATAGTGAAGAAGGAGTTTGGTATGCTTGCGTTTACTGATCAGAGCATTGAGTAGAGGAGTTGGGAGGTCATGTTGTGGCTATACAGGACATTGGATAAGCCAGTTTTGGAATATTGCGTGCAATTCTTGTCTCCTACCTATCGGAATGATGTGTAAATTGAAAGGGTTCAGAAAAGATTTGCAAGGACTCTGACAGGATTGGAGGATTTGAGCTGAAGGGAGAGGTTAAATGGGCTGGGGATGTTTTCCCTGGAATGTCTGAGGCTGAGGGGTAACCCATATGGAGGTTTATAAAACCATGAGAGGCATGGATACGTTTAACAGACACGGTCTTTTCCCTGGGGTGGAGTAGTCCAGAACTGGAGGGCCTAGGTTCAGGATGAGAGGAGAAAGATATAAAAGAACGTAAGGGACAACGTTTTTATGTGGAGGGTGTTGCGTGTATGGAATGACCTGCCAGATAAGTGGTGGAGACTGGTACAATTACTGCATTTAAAAGGCATCTGGATGGGTATACGAACAGGAAGGGTTGAGAGGGATTTGGGCCAAGTGCTGGCAAATGTGACGAGATTATGTTAGGATATGTGGGTGGCGTGAACAAGTTGGACCAAAGGTCCTGTTTCTGTGCTGTACATCTCTATGACTGTAAATGTTTTCCACTGTCCATTTCCAGCCATACACTTCACTGTTTCCCTGTTTACCTTGGTCAGTTTCCTCTCAAACACATGTCAATGGCTTTGGATGTGATTGTAGGGTGTGCTTTATGGTCACTTTAAAAATCCATCCTCTCGCTGAATTCCACGATACTACAATTTCCCAGAGGATATCTCAGTCTGACATTATTCCTTCACTCAGCGTCATCACCCAACGGTCGATCTGAGATAGTCACGTCCCTGGCCATTTGCACAATGTGTTATTCAAAGAAACGCTGACACAAACATTCAAAAGGAGTTCGGAGAACATCACTTTTGCCAATGTGACTGTCCCAGATTATACAAAGACTGAAGTCTCCCAAAATGATCACAGCGCCTTCGCATTACACAGGAATTCATTGGAATGTGTAACAGGGTTGAGCAATGAAATGCTGTTCGGCAGCCTCTAAACTCTTCTCCTGTTTGTGTTTTTGACACGTGTTACACAGAATCTGCATTCAGGCTGATACAGCTTCATCATCTGAGGCCAAATGCTTTCTCTGTACTGCCTTTGTTATCCATTACTGTCAGGGTTATCCATCCTGCATTCCCTGAGACCCCTCAAGGAGGTGTACAATAGAATATTCATGTTCCACCTTTTGTTCACAGTGTCAGCACTAAGTCTCATTTATCTCTGTACCAGAGACCTTATTTCAGAGAACATTACGATTGACTCTTTCCACAATTTCTTGTCACAGTCCAATTCACTGATGTACAGTTTCAGTTAAACTCTGTCTCTTCCTGTTCCTTTCTGCTTGTCTTCAGCTACATTGCCATTTCTGTTTGGATTTGGAAAGCTCCTTTCACCTGAACCCTGGTCCAGCATCCTCTCTGTCAGCTTAAAGTCCTGTCCATAAGCCTATAGACATGATTGGCCAGGACACTGGTCCCAGCAATGTTATGTCTAATTCACTCATGGGATGTTGCTGTCTCTGGCTGGCCAGCATCGCATGCCCACCCCGAGCTGCCCTTGAGCTGAGTGCCTTGCTGGATCATTAGAGAGAGCACTTCAGAGTCAACCCCATCGCTCTGGGTCTGGTTCGTGTGTAGGCCAGACCCGCTGTCTATAACAGATTTCCCTCCTGAAAGGATATTAATACTGGACACCGGCATTAACATCTGGATGAACAGTTGGGTGAAAATAACACGAGGCCATCACCTGTCCCACTCATAGTTCACCCGTCAGTGAGTACTCATCCCAGTGCACCATGAATCATAACCCTTTCATCATGACCATTGTGTGATCCTGATACCTTCCTGCACTCTGGTGATATCACTCAGTCTCTCTCCATGAGGTATCCCACAATGTGTGGGTATAATTGCTGCCTCTGTCAACTTCTCTCGCTCTTGCAGCTATTCCAGATCCCGAGCCAATAGAATTCTCCACTCCAGAGAGACGCAGCAGCACAGGCCAGGGATGGAGACTTGGATTTTCCAGGTCTCTGTGGGACTCAGTGCCATTCTCCATATGTAACCCTCACTACATCAGTCTAATTTCCCATTCTGTCTGTTTCTCTGTCTCCTGCAGGTAATCAGGATGTTCTTGTCTCAGCCGAATTCCTAACTCCTATCTCGTCCATAACCACATCAAAGACGGTTGGTCAGGCAGAGAGAGATGGAGAGGGAGATCTTGAGCCTT
>NW_025213523.1:28983-33959 GCF_004010195.1 Chiloscyllium plagiosum | reverse complement strand
TCTCTGGCAGGTGGTGGAAGTTAAAAACAATTAGTAAAATATCGAGATCTAAAATCTGGTGTCAGTAACAGTGACCTTGAAGTTAATATCAATTGGAAACAGAATTTCCTTCTCCAATGTACTTTTAGGAAGTGAATCTCCGGTGATTTCTTGGGTTGGCCTAAAAGTGACTCCAAGGACCCTGACATGTGATAAACATTTCAATGGTCTCTAACTACTCAGATGTCTGAAAGGATGAAACCGTGCAGAACATCCGGCCTCAGCATCAGTGTTGGAAAAGGGACTGGGAACACAGTCCTGTCGAGCCTACAAAGACCTCCTTCCTAACATCTGAGGGCTTTTGACAACATTTACAGAGCTTTCACACAGACTGCACAGAAACAGCGGGAAAGGAGTAGGTCATACAACACATTGAGCCTCCCCCATTCTAGTTCATGGATAAAATCTCCTCAATGCGTTTACCCCACACGATGTACATATCTGTTAATGTGAGTAACCTTGGAAATCTATAAAATAGGAAGTGCAGTAGTATGTTTGGTCCATCGTGTTTGCGACCCAATTCAATGTAATGATGCTTGGCCCTTCATTTCCACACCGTACTCCTGCTCTTCCACCATCCCTTTACTGTCTCGAACTCCTTATTTATAATCAGTGTCTCGGCTTCCAGGTGCGAGCGAATTCCCCATGTTCACCAATCAGTGAGTGCAGACACATATTCTCATCTCAATGCAGAGTGACCTGCTGTACCTAATACGGTGTTCCCTTGTTTTAGGCGTTGTCGCCAGGGGAATTATCATCTCTACTTCCAATCTGTCCCACCCTGTCAGAGTTTTGTATATTTCACTGAGATCTCGACTCATTTTCCTAAACCCCATGGAATACTAGCCCAGTCACCCCAATCTCTGCTCCCACAAGAAGCCTGTTATCCCAGAGACCAGTCTGGTCATCATTCACTGCTCTCCATCAATGTCAGGTTTGTCCTTTATTAGGTATGGAGATCAAAACTGCCCACAATACTGTACAATGTTCGAGATGATATCTCACTAGGCACTGTACAGCTGCAGTAAGACACCCTTACTCCTGTACTGACAAACCCCTGAACTGAAGGTAAATACACCATTTATCTTTCTCACTGCTTTCTGTTTCTGCAATATTACTTTCAGAGACTGGTGTATAAGGAGATGCAGATCCTTTTCAGTGTTTCATCTCCCCACTTGGCGGGTCCATGTATACTGGTCAGCGTGCCAATGCCATGACCAGTGTTGACTTCTGTTTGCAGGACTCACTGCGCTGCAGGGGCCTCAGAGGTTTATGCAGAAGGAAACAACATAAAGGAGCATACGTCCCTTTGTAGATCAACATGTTTCAACCAATTATTTTCAAATGGTCGGCTGCTCTGTTAATTTATATTTATTTATTTCGTGAATCTCGGAGTCACTGGCTGGTCCAGCATTTATTGCCTGTCCCTAGTTGCCCTTGAGAAGGTGGTGGTGAGCTGCCATGTTGAACCGTTGCAGTCCACCTGCTGTGGTTGACCTCCAATGCCATTAGGAAGGGAATCCCAGGATTCTGACCCAGTGACTGTGAAGGAGCGGTGATATATTTCCAAGTCAGGATGGTGAATGGCTTGGAGGGGAACCTGAAGATGATGCTTTTCCCATACATCTATAGCCGTTGTCCTTCTAGATAGACATTGTCGTGAGTTGGGAAGTTGATCTCTGAGGATCTTTGGCGAATCATTTCATTGCAGCATGTAGATAGTAAAACACTGCTGCTGCTGCTGCTGAGCGTTGATGGTGGAGCATTGTGGATGAAGGGACAGTCAAACTGGCTGCTTTGTCCTGGATGGTATAAAGCTTTTTGAGTGTAGTTGGGGCTGCACTCATCCAGGCAAATTGGGAGTCTTCTATTACACTTCTGACTTATGCATTGTCGATGATTGACAGACTTTTGGAAGTCAGGATGTGAGTTACTCGCTGCAGTATTCCTAGCATCTGACATGCTCTTGTAGTTATTGTTTTTATGTGGCGAGACCAGTGAGTATCTGAGCAATGATTACCCACCAGGACTTTGATACTGGGGGATTCAGTGATAGTAACACCATTGAATGCCACGGGGCTGGTTAGACGGTATTTTATTGGTGATGGTCACGGTCTGGCATTTGTGTGGCCTGAATATTACTTGCCACTTGTCAGCCTGGCTACTGTCCAGATCTTGTCGCATTTGAACATGGACTGCTTCAGTATCTGAAGAGCGAAAAATGTTGCAGAACATTGTACAAACATTGGTGAACATCCCCACTTCTGACCTTAAAATGGAGGGAAGGCAATTGATGAAGCAGCCCTGAAGAAGTTTTTGGCCACTGCTCGAGGGACTCCTACAGACTTGGAGCTGAGTTAACTGGCATTCATCAACCATGACCATCTTCCTACGTGTCAGGTTTGATTCTCACCAGCAGGGAGTTTGCCCCTGATACCCATTGATCCCAATGTTACTAAGGCCCCTTGATACCACACTTGGTCGAAGGCAGCCTTGATTTGAAGGGCTGTCACTCTCACCCTACATCTGGAATTCAGCTCTTTTGTCGAGGCTTGACCAACGGTAATGAGGTCAGAAGCTGAGTGGCCCTGGTGGAGCCCAAACTGGGCGTCATTGACCAGGTTATTGCTGAGCAGGTGCTTCTTGAAAGCACTGACACCTTCCACTATTTTACTGATGATAGAGAGTAGACTGATGGGGTGGTAATTGCCCGGATTGGATTTGTTCTGCTTTTTATATCCAGGAGATACTTGGGGTAATTTTCCACATAATCGGGAAAAAAGCCATTGTTCTAACTGTGTTGAAACAGTTTGGCTAGGGGAGTGGCAAGTTATGAAGCACACGTTTTAAGTACTATTGCCAGAATATTGTCAGAGTATGGACCCTTTGGTGTATCCAGTATCTCCAACCGTTTCTGGATATCACGTGGACTGAATCGAATTGTTTGATGACTGGTAACTGAATCGCTCCGGATCACTGGAGAAAGCTGAGATGGATCATCCACTCAGCACTTCTGACTGAAGATTGTTGCGAATGCATCAGCCTTATTTTATACACTGAAGTGCTGGGCTCTTCCATCATTAAGGATGGGGATATTTGTGGAATCTCTTACTCCAGTTAATTGTTTAATTATCCCCAATGTTTCTCGACTAGATGTGGAAGGACTGCAGAGCTTAGATCTGATCCTTTGCTTGTGAGAGCACTTAGCTCTGTCTATCACTTACTGCTTATGCTGTTTGGTGCGCAAGTAGTCCTGTTTGGTGGCTTCAACAGGCTGACACCTCATTTTCAGGTATGCCCAGTGCTGTTCCTGCCATCCTGCACACTCCATTGAACCAGGCTTGATCCGCTGGCTTGATGGTAATTGTTGCGAGGGGGATACACCAGGCCATGAGGTTGTGCGGGTGTACAATTCTGCTGCTGTTGGTGACCCACAGCACCTTATGGACACCTAGATTTGAGCTGCTAGATCTGTTCGAAGTCTGCCCTATTTAGCACCGTGATAGTACCACCCAAAATGGTAGAGGTTATTCTCAATGTGCAGGTGTGACTTTGTCGCCACAATGACTATGCGGTAGCTGCTCTTACCGATACTGCCATGATACTGGCAGATTAGTAAGGCTGTGGTCAAGTATGTATTTTCCTCTTGTTGGTTCCTTCACCACCTGCCGCAGAACCAGTCTAGCAGTTATATTCTTTAGGACCCGCTCAGTAATGCTTTGGCTGAGATACTCTATGAGGTGGACATTGAAGTCCTCCACCCATAATACATCTTGCGTCCGTGCTACCCTCAGTGCTTCCTCCAAGTGTTGGTAAGCGTGGAGGAGTACTGATTCATCAGTTGAGAGAGGCTGGTACATCGTAATCAGCAGGAGGTTTCCTTTCCCATGTGCAAACTAATGCCATGAGATTTCGTGGGATACGGAGTCACTGTTGAGGACTCCAAGAGCAATTCCCTTCCAACTGTATTCCACTGTGCCGCCACTTCTGCTGTGTCTGTCCTGCTGATGAGACAGGAGATATCGGGGAAGGTGATGGGGAGTCTGGGACATAGTCATACTCACAGAATAATACCGTTCAGACAATGTCAGGTTGTTGCTTGAAGAGTCTGTTTATTTCTATTCATTGTTTCCTGCCAGCTGTCCCATTCTAGAAACATGGCCATATATTCGCCCCAATCCACTAAGATTTGATTTTGCAAACTGGGCTTGGAGCTTTATCAACATTTTTTCTGAGAATCCACGTATTTTACACCCATTGCTTCTCTTTCATTTGTCTCCCAGTCTGTTTCTCAAACATAATTCCCATTTCATAAATCTATGTTCGTGTTGTCTATGACCATTAGAGCTAAGAGCAGCAAGGAGGGGACATGAAAGGTCCTTAGTCGGTAGGATTAGGGAAAACCCTAAGGCACTAGGGTAGGAATAGGTCCAGTCAAGGATAGTAGTGGGAAGTTGCGTGTGGAGGCGGAAGAGTTGGGGAGACACTGAATGAATACTTTTCTTCAGTATTTACTCAGGAACAGGGCATTGTCGTCGATGTAAATACTGAGTCACAAATAAGTAGAATGGATGGCTTTGAGGTATGTAGAGAAGAGGTGTTGGAAATCCTGGAAAAGGTGAAAATAGATAAGTCCCCTGGGCCTGATGGCATTTATCCTAGGATTCTCTGGGAAGCAAGGGAGGAGATTGCAGAGCCATTGGCCTTGATTTTTATGTCCTCTTTGTCTACAGGAGTAGTCCCAGAAGACTGGAGGATAGCAAATGTGGTTCCCTTGTTCAAAAAGGGGAGTAGGGATAACCCTAGTAACTATAGGCCGGTGAGTCTCACTTCTGTTGTGGGCAAAGTCTTAGAGAGAATTGTAAGGGATAGGATTTATGCACATCTGGATAGGAATAATGTGATCAAGGATAGTCAGCATAGTTTTGTGAAGGGCA
>NW_025213523.1:21003-28229 GCF_004010195.1 Chiloscyllium plagiosum | reverse complement strand
AGGGGTAGGTTCTTCACTCAGTGAGTCGTAAGTTCATGGAATGCCCTGCCAGTAGCAGTGGTGGACTCTCCCTCTTTATGGGCATTTAAGCGGGCATTGGATAGGTATATGGAGGATAGTGGGTTAGTATAGGTTAGGTGGGCTTGGATCGGCGCAACATCGAGGGCCAAAGGGCCTGTACTGCGCTGTATTCTTCTATGTTCTATGTTCTATTACTTGCAGTGCCAATAATTTCTCGAAAACCATTTACTTCCCATGTTCTGTGTTCCATATACTCTATCATTTTCCCACACCAGACTTGGTTTTCCTAGTATTATTAGAAAGTTCTGTGAAGACAGACCTGAAGTACTGGCTACATAGTTCTGCCATGTCCCTGTTCTCCATTCCCCATTCTCTAGTTTCATATTGTAAGGAAGCTGCACTTATTTTTCTCATATTTTTCACATTGACATGTGAATTCACATTGACAAGTTATTACCTTTCACTCTGAGAACCCTTGTGAATATACTCTTCAGAAACCCATCAATTCCTGCCTTGAACTGCTCAATAATTGACCTTCCACACACACTCACTCTTTGCCAACAGACATACAGCACGATCTATACTAGTCCCATTTTCCTACAGCAGGCCCATAGCTGGGAATGTTATGACACTGCCAAGTGCTAGTCCAAGTACTTATTAACGATTGTGAGGTTACCCGTGATAATTCCCCTCTCAGGAAGTAATCCCAGAACCCAACACCCTCTAGGTGAAAAAAATGTTTAAATCCTCTCTGAACCTCAAACTCTTCACTTTAAAAGTGAGCTCCTTTGTTCTTGACCCTCTGACTAAAAGGAACAGTTGCTGTCTGTCCACCCTGTCCGTGTCGCTCATAATCGTATCCTTCTGAATCACTGACCCCTCCGCTTTCTCTGCTCCAAAGTAAACAACCCGAACTTATCCAGCCTCTCTGCATAGCTGATATGCTAAATCCCAGGGAACATCCTGGTGAATCACCTCTGCACCCTCTCTAGTACAATCACATCCTTCCTGGAATGTGGCTCCCAGAGCTACAAACAGTATTCCATTTTGGCCGAACCAAACCACTGTATAGCTCTTATAATCTACACTCTGATTAGGAAACGCAACACCCAAGGTCCAATTCTTAACTAGCCCATTATCCTGTCCAGCCTCATTCAGGGATGTGTGGAGAAGTACACTCTGAGGTTACCAGTGTGCTGCCATTCATTGAGTCCCTCCTGCCTGGTTTCTTCTCCCAAAGTGCATCACCGCATATTTATCATTCCATCTGCCATTGATCTGCCCATATGACCATTCTATCTGCATCTTCCTGTAACTTAAGGTCTTCATCGTCACTGCTAATCACCTAGCCAATCTTTATGTCAAACATACACTTACTTATCACACCTCCTCCACTCTCCACCGAACCCACTCCATATTCACATCTATATTTTTTTTGTGAATAACACAAACAATTAGGGACACAGCACTGATCCCTGTAGTACACCGGGAACACTGGTCTCCAGGCACACAAACAGCCTTCTCCCACCACCCTATGCGTTCTGCCACCAAGACAATTTTCGTCATAACTTGTCAAGTTATCATTAATATTGTGAGATTTTACTTTATTTTTCAGTTTCCCAGGTGGAATTTTTTTCAAAGGCCTTCCTACACAACAAAACTATCCACCTCCTCAAACCAATTCAATCAAACCCATTGCTTGTGACTTCCCCCTGATAAAGTCATGATGATTATCCCTGATCAAACCTTGTGACTCTGATTGGAGTTCAATTTTCTCCTTCACTATATTCTCCAGTAGTTTCCTTAACAGTGATCTAATACTCGCTCGTCTATAGTTACCTGGTCTGTCTCTCCCACCCTTACTGGGAAGTGGAATCGTATTCGCAGTTCTCCAGTTCTCTGGCACCTCCCCTATGGTCCGATTCTAATTAAAATATTCAATCAGGGTCTCTCCTCACTTGACCCCAAAAGCCGACTGTGATACAACTCATTCGGACATGGAAATTGGTCCAAATTTATACAGAACAAAACCTCAAATCTCCGCGCGTATTTTACATCAATCTGTTCAAGAATTTTACAATCCATCTTCTTGCATTCTGTACCTTCATCCTCCTTCTCCAAAGTAAAATAGATGTGAATGTCTCATGTAACAATCCATCAATGTTCTCCAGCTTGACACACATATTACCCCTTTGGTTTCTAATGGACACTAGCTGTTTGCTGATTATTCTGTTCTACTTGTCCGTGGAGAATATCGTGGGATTCTCCCTGATCTCGCCAACTTGTACTTCTCCATGTCCCTCTGTTATTCACTCCCCGCTATGTTTCTAAGTTTCACTGCAATCACCTCTCATGTTTTGAAACTCGAGATCACAGGCTGAGTTTCCACATCAGACAATCTTACCATTTTAGGGATTCCTCTGGATGATACCTTTTGCGTTTCCTTTATAGTCAATATATTCTTTCTTAGATTGGGACTCCGAATGATACACAATACTCTAAGTTTAGTCTCACACAGCACTCGATACAACTGGTTCACTACATCCTCTATATTCCAATTACATTCACAAGAATGTAAACGTAATTTTTACTTACTCATTTGCATATATTCTTCCCAATACCTCTCGCTTTAACTTTTTTTATGAGCTTACTCTGTAAATTCTTAAAAAAAAGCTCCTGAATATCCAACTCCACATTATCCATTGGTTCTTCATTGCCTAAGTCTCCAGGAATCATCTTGAAATCATTCCAAAAAATGTTTGCCACTTCTGGTTTTTCTTCCATCGGTACATTCTCACACTCCCCAGTTATGTTATTACCTTCTAAATATCTAGTAGCATGTTCTTTGTAATCGAGTCCAACAGATACCCGACTGCGGATGACAAGATAACTGGTCTGTAGTTCATCACTCTCCAAATTCATCCTTTCTTAAAGTGTTGGATGACATTTATAACCTTTGCCTTATCCAGATTGGCTAAATGACTTTCGGGAATGTGTCGGAAAATCAAGTGAAAATCCGCAATGCAATCAACATGTCTGTTGCTGCTTCCTCTGAAATTCTTGTATGAATTACACCTAGTCTGTCAGATTTATAAATACTCAATCCAGCTTTCTTTTCAAAGATGACCCCAACACTGATAAGAATGATCTTAGACTTTACTTACACAAGTCCCATGGTCACTTGGTATTTCTGGAAGAATTTCTGGACATTCTTCCATGAAGATAGACACAAAGAAACTGTTTCTTTTCCCTGCGATTTCTCTGTTCTCTGCAATAAATTATCCTGAACGCACACCAACTGTTCCACATTAGACCTTGTTTTTATTTTGTTTCATACATTGATAGACACTTTTTAGCAGTCTTTATGTTTTTCTTTCGTTTGCACGCTCTTTCTCTTTTTGATTTTCTTCTCAGTTTCTTGGTCATCCTTTGCTGGTTCCGACATTTCTCAGTGCTCGACATAATGTTAACGCAAACCATCTCACACGTGGTCACGAAATCCATTTTTCCCAGCATCAGCATTCAATTGGGTTAACACAGTTTAGATATAATTTAAACAGTATAGAATTACTGCAGTCGCCACAAACGTGAATATCTAATTTCCTGTTTTATCACATGCCCAGCATTTGTCTTGCGGCTTTCACTTTGCTGTAAAACTCCCATCAATGTTTGCTCCTCCTTGCTTTTTTTGCGCTCCACCTTACTAGATTCTGTGGAATCTGCGCGACGTGGACTCTGGGGATATTAATGGTAGAGATCATCTCGCCACATCATTTATGATCTTCTCAAACATTAATTTCTCCAGATCTCCTTTTATGCTGATGGAATAGAGAAAGCCAATGAACTTTCAATAATGCTCTGTATTCCCCCAGAGAGCTGAGACAGGTCTAAGCTTGGTGGGAACCTTACAACAGGCTGGTAAAGTGTTGCTGCTGCTGTACAGGACCTTAGTGAGATCACATCTGGAGTAGTGTGTACAGAAATAATTTCTTCAATGAAGGAAGGATGTTGTTATATTGGAAGCAGCTCAGAGATGGTTCCCTCAGCTGATTTCTGCAATGAAGGTGCTAGCTTATAACGAAAGGGTGATCAGGTTGACCCAGTAGCCATTGGAGTTTACAAAAATTAAAGAGTGTCCTATTTCAACACAGATGACAGAAGGAGTCAACAAGTGAAGCAAATTAGGTAGATAGTGGAGGAATCCATTCTGTTCTCCAGCCTGTTACACAGGAACAACAGGAGGATATTCAGGCATTCGACCCTGTTACACCAAAACAGGACGAGGCTATTTAAGACAATTATTAGATTCTATTGTTGAGGACATTTGCAAAGTTAAACCACAATGCATCGGAGTCAACATGTTTTTACAAAGGATAAATCGAGTTTGAAGTGTTTGCTTGAGTTACTTAAAGATGTGACAAGCAAGGTGAATAGTAGGATTCCTGGAGCCTGATGTACATTTACAGAAGGAGGCCAATCAGCCCCTCGAGTCTATAACACTGGACCCAGAGTAGGCCATGCTGCACCAGTATCCTGTTACACAGCAACAGGATCAGTTCATTCAGCCAACTCAAGTCTGTAACATAGGAACTGGATGCGGTCATACAGTGACTGGAGATTGTTACACTTGGATAACAGGAGGCCATTCAGACCAACCGAGTCTATTTCAAGGGAGTTGGATAAGGACAAAAACTATCTGACACTTCTTTCATGAGAAAGGAAGAGGTAATTCAGACGCATGTCTGTTGTATGGGAACAAGAGAAGACCAATCACTCCCTCGGTCCCATCTCCGGGATACATGAGGAGACCATTCAGTATCTCCACCTGTTATGGGGACGTATGAGAAGCCCAATCAGCCCCTCAAAATGTTACACAGCAACAGGAGGATTCCATAATCCCCCAATCCCCTAACGCATCAACGGGAGAAGGTCATTCTGGCCTTGGAAACATCAGCATTGGAACACCAGAAAGACGTCAGCCCATCGATTTTGTACACCAGCAGGATGATGAGTCATAAAGCCACACATGCCTCAAACAGTAATTGGAGCAGATCTCTTAAAAACGTGTGCCCATTAAACAGGAATTAAAAGAAAACGTCATGGTTTTCAAAAGGGAAGAAATTATAATAACTGTATACATTTGGGAGTAAAACGCAATGATAAACTATTGTTATTTAAGACAATTAGTAGATTCTATTGTTGAGGACATTTGCAAAGTTAAACCACAATGCATCGGAGTCAACAT
This sequence comes from Chiloscyllium plagiosum, assembly GCF_004010195.1. Taxonomy (NCBI): domain Eukaryota; kingdom Metazoa; phylum Chordata; class Chondrichthyes; order Orectolobiformes; family Hemiscylliidae; genus Chiloscyllium; species Chiloscyllium plagiosum. The sequence continues at coordinate 22,963 of NW_025213523.1, read as the reverse complement.
GTTTTTACAAAGGATAAATCGAGTTTGAAGTGTTTGCTTGAGTTACTTAAAGATGTGACAAGCAAGGTGAATAGTAGGATTCCTGGAGATGGAATGTATCTGGTCTTTCTGAAGGCATTGGATGTGTCGCTTCTCCAAAGAGTAAGTGGTAAGATCAGACAACATGGGTTTGGGAGTAATTTATTAGCTTGTACTGAGGATTGGTTAACCAACAAAATGCAGTCAGATGGAATAAATGTGTCCTTTTATTTTGGCAAATGCAATTTGTGGTGTGCTATTGATTTCAGTTCTCATTTGCAATCGATAGTATTACTGTACTCGGTTGACGAGATAGAAAATACGATACCACATTGTCAGATGACACTAACATTGGTGGGAAATTACTTCGGAATGATAATGCAAGAGATTTAAAAATGACATGGATAGGTTAGGTGAATGGGCCAACATTTGGCAAGGAAAATTTAAGTGAGTAAATATGGGGCTATTCAAGTTGGCCAGCATAATATAAAGACAAATTATTATTTAAATGGAGAGAAAGTTCAAATTTCTTAGGTGCAGAGGGATCTGGGTGCCTGCTTGCATATCGCAGAAAACCTGCTTGCGGGTACTTCAAGTAATGAGAAATGCAAGCATAATTTCAGCGTTTATTTGTAAAAGGATAGAGTAGAAAAGTAGGGAGTGTTGCTGTAGCTATGCAAGGCATTAGTGAAGCTGCAACTGCAGTACAGTTTGGGTGTCCTACAGAATGAGGTATTTGCATTGTAGGCAATTCAGAAGAGCTTCATTAGATTGATTCCATATTTGAAGTGTTTGTCTTATGAAGAGAAATTGAGCAGTTTAGGCCTATACTCTCGAGTTTATAATAATAAAAGGAGATTTCATTGAGATCTGTAAAATGCTAAATGTAATTGAAAGTGTAGGTTTGGAGAGAATTTTCTTTCCTGTGGCACAATCTACAACAAGAGACGAGGGTTTAGGATGGAGACATAGCAAGAAAGTGGAACAGAGGCCGCGTTGACATCAGCCTCATCGAGAGTTTGGATTCCTCACAGATGCTCCTTGTTCTTATTCAGCCCTTCGACTGTGTTGGATAGGAATGGGGGAGGCCTGGGTATCATACTGGAAGCAGGCACTCAGGATAAATCAATCTCAATCAGTTAGACAGAACGTAAGCAGTAGGGTGACACAGTGACCAGCACTGGGTTCTCAACTATTTGCAATCTATATTAATGATCAGGAGGATGGAACAGATATTCAGATGCTGAGTTTGGTGATGTCGCTGTGATAAGCAAGAGATTAAATTATCACGAGAGGGTGGAGAGTCTGCAGATAGATTCAGAGAGGTAAAGGCAATAGATAATAGTTTGGCAGGTCGAATTTAGCATGATATCACCTATCATTTCATTTACAGGAATAATGGAAGGCAGTATGTGACTGAAATGGAGAGGGATTACAGGATTAAATGATACTGTGTACTGGGGGGTTCACTCAGACCCGTTCAGACATGGGAGGTTTTGCTCCATCCCTGATCGTCAGCTCCCAGACACTCCAAGTGACCCCATTGCTCTCCGTACACATGTAATACTTTGATGTGGTTGGTTGGAGATGGGGATGATGTTTTGAAATGTGCATCAAGGGGACGGCCTTTATCCAAGATATATTCATTTCTTTCTACGTGGAGACCCGATGACGATGGGAATGGCTGACTGCTTCTGAATGAAGAGGCCATGACTGCTGCCAGGACAGTGGGTATTCACCAACATGAAGTACTGTGCATGGGCACAATGTAACATTAATAGAGAGAGCGAGAGAGAGCTCCTTCAGTTCCTCTACCTCTCCCTATTGATATAGTTACTCCGCAGATGCCATGTACACCATCGGGAATCCCACTATACTGAATACACCCGGCAGCTCCCTGCTTAGGGAGAAACAATCTATATACCTCATCCACCATATATAT
>NW_025213523.1:4650-10899 GCF_004010195.1 Chiloscyllium plagiosum | reverse complement strand
CTCCACACTGATCCTCTGACAATACAGCACTCCCTCCATACTGATCCTCTGACAATGCTGCACTCCCTCCACACTGATGCTCTGACAATGCTGCACTCCCTCCACACTGACCCACTGACAAAGCTGCACTCTCTCCACCTGACTCTCTGACAATGCTGCAGTCCCTCCACACTGATCCTCTGACAATGCTACACTCCCTCCACACTGACCCTCTGACCATGCCGCACTCCCTCCACACTGACCCTCTGACAATACAGCCTTCCCTCCATACTGATCCTCTGACAATGCTGCACTCTCTCTACACTGATACTCTAACAATGCTGCACTCCCTCCACACTGACCCTCTGAAAAAGCAGCACTCCCTCCACCCTGACTCACTGACAATGCTGCACAGCCGCCACACTGCCCCTCTGACAATGCTGCACTCCCTACACGCTGACCATCTGAAAATGCTGCACTAACTCCACATTGATCCTCTGACAATGCTGAACTCCATCCACACTGATCCTCTGACAATGCTGCATTCCCTCCACACTGACCGTCTGACAATGCTGCACTCCCTCTACGCTGTGTCTACGACAATGCTGAACGCCCTCCATACTGATCCTCTGACAATGATGCACTCCCACCACACTGACCCTCTGACAAAGCTGCACTCCCTCAACACTGACCTTCTGACAATGCTGCACTCCCTCCACAGGGAACGTCTGACATTGCTGCACTCCCTCCACAATGATCCTCTGACAATGCTGCACGCCCTCAATACTGATAGACTGACAATGCTGCACTCCCTCCATACTGATCCGCTGACAATGCTGCACTCCCTCCACACTGACCCTCTGACAATGCTGCACTAACTCCACAATGATCCTCTGACAATGCTGCAATCCCTCCACATTGATTCTCTGATACTGCTGCACTCCCTCCACACTGACCGTCTGACAATGCTGCACTCCCACCACACTGATCCTCTGGCAATAATACTCTCCCACCACACTGATCCTCTGACAATGCTGCACTCCCTCCACACTGACTCTCTGACAATGCTACACTCCCTCCACACTTACGATCTGAAAATGCTGCACTCACTCCACACTGATCCTCTGACAATACAGCCCTCCCTCCATACTGATCCTCTGACAAAGCTGCACTCTGTCTACGCTGATCCTCTGACAATGCTGCACTCCCTCCACACTGACCCTCTGACAAAGCTGCACACTCTCCACCCAGACTCACTGACAATGCTGCACTCCCTCCACACTGAATCTCTGACAATGCTGCGCTCCCTCCAAGCTGACTCTCTGACAATGCTGCACTTCATCTACGCTGACCATCTGAAAATGCTGCACTCATTCCACATTGATCCTCTGACAATGCTGCACTCCCTCCACACTGATCATCTGACAATGCTGCACTCCCTCCACACTGACCCTCTGACAATGCTGCACTCCCTCCACACTGACCTTCTGACAATGCTGCACTCCCTCCACACTGACCGTCTGACAATGCTGCACTCCTTCCAAACTGACCCTCTGACAATGCTGCACGCCCTCCATACTGATAGACTGACAATGCTGCACTCCCTCCACACCGATCCTCTGACAATGCTGCAGTCCCACCATACATATCCTCTGGCAATGCTGCACTACCTCCACACTGACCCTCGGACAATGCTGCACTCCCTCCACACTGATCCTCTGACAATGCTGCACTCCCTCAACACTGACCGTCTGACAATGCTGCACTCACTCCACACTGATCCTCTGACAATTCTGCACTCCCTCCGCACTGATCCTTTGAAAATGCTGCACTCACTGCACACTGATCCTCTGACAATACAGCATTCCCTCCATACTGATCCTCTGACAATGCTGCACTCCCTCCACACTGATGCTCTGACAATGCTGCACTCCCTCCACACTGACCCTCTGACAAAGCTGCACTCTCTCCAACTGACTCTCTCACAAAGCTGCAGTCCCTCCATACTGATCCTCTGGCAATGCTGCACTCCCTCCACACTGACCATCGGACAATGCTGCACTCCCTCCAGACTGATCCTCTGGCAATACTACTCTCACTCCACACTGATCCTCTGACAATGCTGCACTCCCTCCACACTGACCCTCTGACAATGCCGCACTCCCTCCACACTGAACCTCTGAAAATGCTTCACTCACTCCACACTGATCCTCTGACAATACAGCCATCCCTCCATACTGATCCTCTGACAATGCTGCACTCCCTCCACACTGACTCTCTGACAATGCTGCACTCCCTCCAAGCTGACCCTCTGACAATGCTGCACTCCCTCCACACTGACCTTCTGACAATGCTGCACTCCCTCTACGCTGAGTCTCCGACAATGCTGAACGCCCTCCATACTGATCCTCTGACAATGCTGCACTCCCAACACACTGATCCTCTGACAATGCTGTACACCCTCCACACTGACCCTCTGACAATGCTGCACTCCCTCAACACTGACCTTCTGACAATGCTGCACATCCTCCACATTGACCCTCTGACAATGCTGCACACCCTCCACACTGACCGTCTGACTATGTAGCACTCTCTCCACTGACCCTCTGACAATGCTGTACACCCTCCACACTAATCCTCTGACAATACTACTCTCCCTCCACACTAGACCTCTGACAATGCTGCAATCCCTCCATACTGACGCTCTTACAATGCTGCACTCCCTCCACACTGACCCTCTGACAAAGCTGCACACCCTGCACACTGATCATCTGACAATGCTGTCCTCCCTCCACAGTGACCCTCTGACAATGCTGTTCGCCCTCCACACTGAGCCTCTGAAAATGCTGCCTTCCCTCCACACTGAGCCTCTGAAAATGCTGCCTTCCCTCCACACTGATCCTCTGACAATGCTGCACTCCCACATTGACCCTCTGACAATGCAGCAGTCCCTCCACACTGATCCTCTGACAATACTCCGCTTCCTCCACACTAATCCTCTGACAATGCTGCACTCCCTCCACACTGACCCTCTGACAATGCTGATCTCAATCCGTCCTGACCCTCCGACAATGCTGGATTCCATCCACACTGATTCTCTGACAATGCTGCAATCCCTCCATACTGACCCTCTGAAAATGCTGCACTCACTCCACACTGATGCTCCGACAATGCTGCACTCCCTCCAAACTGACTCCATGACAATGCTGCAGTCGCTCCATACTGATCCTCTGGCAATGCTTCACTCCCTCCACACTGACTCTCGGACAATGCTGCACTCCCTCCACACTGATCCTCTGACAATACTACTCTCCCTCCACACTGATCCTCTGACAATGCTGCACTCCCTCCACACTGACCGTCTGACAATGCTGCACTCCCTCCACACTGACTCACTGAAAATGTTGCACTCACTCCACACCGATCCTCTGACAATACAGCACTCCCTCCATACTGACCCTCTGACGAAGCTGCACTCTCACAACCCTGACTCTCTGACAATGCTGCACTCTCTCCACGCTGTCCATCTGACAATGCTGCACTACCTCCACATTGATCTTCTGACAATGCTGCACTCCCTCCACACTGATCCTCTGACAATGATGCACTCCCTCCACACTGACCCTCTGACAATGCTGCACTTCATCCACACTGATTCTCTGTCAATGCTGCACTCCCTCCATACTGATGCTCTGACAATGCTGCACTCACACCACACTGATCCTCTGACATTGCTGTACACCCTCCACACTGATCCTCTGACAATGATGCACTCCCACCACACTGACACTCGGACAATGCTGCACTCCCAACACACTGATCCTCTGGCAATACTACTCTCCCTCCACACTGAACCTCTGAAAATGCTTCACTCACTCCACACTGATCCTCTGACAATACAGCCCTCCCTCCATACTGATACTCTAACAATGCTGCACTCCCTCCACACTGACCCTCTGAATAAGCTGCACTCCCTACACGCTGACCATCTGACAATGCTGCACTAACTCCACATTGATCCTCTGACAATGCTGCATTCCCTCCACACTGACCGTCTGACAATGCTGCACTCCCTCTACGCTGAGTCTACGACAATGCTGAACGCCCACCACTCTGATCCTCTGACAATGCTGTACACCCTCCACACTGACCCTCTGACAATGCTGCACTCCCTCAACACTGACCTTCTGGCAATGCTGCACTCCCTCCACACTGACCGTCTGACAATGCTGCACTCCCTGAACACTGATCCTCTGACAATGCTGCACGCCCTCCATACTGATAGACTGACAATGCTGCACTCCCTCCATACTGATCCGCTGACAATGCTGCACTCCCTCCACACCGATCCGCTGACTATGCTGCACTCCCTCCACACTGACCCTCTGATAATGCTGCACGCCCTCCATACTGATAGACTGGCAATGCTGCACTCCCTCCATAATGATCCGCTGACAATGCTGCACTCGCTCCACACTGACCCTCTGACAATGCTGCTCTCCCTCCACACTGAGCCTCTGAAAATGCTGCCTTCCCTCCATACTGATCCTCTGACAATGCTGCAGTCCCTCCATACTGATCCTCTGGCAATGCTGCACACGCTCCACACTGACCCAATGACAATGCTGCACTCCCTCCACACTAATCGTCTGACAATACTCCGCTCCCTCCACACTGATCCTCTGACAATGCTGCACTCCCTCCACACTGATTCTCTGACAATGCTGCACTCCCTCCACACTGATTCTCTGACGATACAGCACTCTATTCATACTGATCCTCTGACAATGCTGCACTCCCTCCACACTGACCGTCTGACAATGCTGCACTCCCTCCACACTGACCCTCTGACAATGCTGCAGTCCCTCCATACTGATCCTCTGGCAATGCTGCACTCCCTCCATACTGACCCTCTGACAATGCTTCACTCCCTCCACCCTGATCCTCTGACAATGCTGCACTCCCTCCACAATGACCGTCTGACAATGCTGCACTCCCTCCACACTGACCCTCTGTCAATGCTGCAGTCCCTCCATACTGATCCTCTGGCAATGCTGCACTCCCTCCATACTGACGGCCGGACAATGCTTCACACCCTCCACACTGACCCTCTGACAATGCTGCACTCCCTCCACCCTGATCCTCTGGCAATGCTGCACTCCCTCCATACTGACCGTCTGACAATGCTTCACTCCCTCCACCCTGATCATCTGACAATGCTTCACTCCCTCCACCCTGATCATCTGACAATGCTGCACTCCCTCCACACTGACCCTCTGACAATGCTGAACTCAATCCGTCCAGACCCTCAGACAATGCTGTACTCCATCCACATTGATTCTCTGACAATGCTGCAATCCCTCCATACTGACCCTCTTACCATGCAGCACTCCCTCCACGCTGACCATCTGACAAAGCTGCACAATCTCCACAAGGACTCACTGACAATGCTGCACTCCCTGCACACTGACCCTCGGACAATGCTGCACTCCCTCCGCTCTGATCCTCTGACAATACTACTCTCCCTCCACACTGATCCTCTGACAATGCTGCACTCCCTCCACACTGACCCTCTGACAATGCTGATCTCAATCCGTCCTGACCCTCAGACAATGCTGGACTCCATCCACACTGATTCTCTGACAATACAGCATTCTCTCCATACTGATCATCTGACAATGCTGCACTCGCTCTACACTGATCCTCTGACAATGCTGAACTCCCTCCACACTGATCCTCTGACAATGCTGTACACACTCCACACTGACCCTCTGACAATGCTGCACTCCCTCCACACTGACCCTCGGACAATGCTGCACTCCCTCCGCTCTGATCCTCTGACAATACTACTCTCCCTCCACACTGATCCTCTGACAATGCTGTACACCCTCCACACTGACCCTCTGACAATGCTGCACTCCTTCCACACTGACCGTCTGACAATGCTGCACTCCTTCCACACTGACCCTCTGACAATGCTGCACGCCCTCCATACTGATAGACTGACAATGCTGCACTCCCTCCATACTGATCCGCTGACACTGCTGCACTCCCTCCAAACTGACGGTCGGATAATGCTGCACTCACTCCTCACTGACCCTCTGACAATGCTGCACACCCTCCACACTAATCCTCTGACAATACTCCGCTCCCTCCACACTGATCCTCTGACAATGCTGCACTCACTCCACACTGATGCTCTGACAATGCTGCACTCCCTCCACACTGATCCTCTGACAATGCTGCACTCCCTCCACACTGACCCTCTGA
>NW_025213523.1:0-2412 GCF_004010195.1 Chiloscyllium plagiosum | reverse complement strand
ATGCTGCACTCCCTCGAAACTGACCCTCTGACAATGCTGCACTCCCTCCACAATGATCCTCAGACAATGCTGCACTCCCTCCACACTGACCCTCTGACAACGCTTCACTCCCTCCACCCTGATCATTTGACAATGCTGCACTCCCTCCACACTGACCGTCTGACAATGCTGCACTCCCTCCACACTGCCCCTCTGACAATGCTGCAGTCCCTCCATACTGATCCTCTGGCAATGCTGCACTCCCTCCACACTGACCCTCGGACAATGCTGCACTCTCTCCACACTGATCCTCTGACAATGCTGCACTCCCTCCACAATGATCCTCTGACAATGCTGTACTCCCTCCACACTGATCCCCTGACAGTGCAGCACTCCCTCCATACTGACCCTCGGACAATGCTGCACTCGCTCCACACTGATCCTCTGACAATGCTGCACTCCTTCCACAATGATCCTCTGACAATGCTGCACTCCCTCCACACTGACCGTCTGACAATGCTGCACTCCCTCCGTACTGACCCTCTGACAATGTTGCAATCCTTCCACCCTGACTCTCTGACAATGCTGCACTCCCTCCACACTGATCCTTTGACACTGCTGCACTCCCTCCATACTGACTCTCTGACAATGCTGCACACCCTCCACACTGATCCTCTGACAATGCTGCGCTCCCTCCAAACTGACCCTCTGACAATGCTGCACTCCCTCCACACTGATCCTCTGACGATCCAGCATTCACTCCATAATGATCCTCTGACTATGCTGCACTCCCTCCACACTGACCGTCTGACAATGCTAAACTTCCTCAACACCGACCCTCTGACAATGCTGCATTCCCTCCACACTGACAATCTGACAGTACAACACTCCTTCCATACTTATCCTCTGACAATGCTGCACTCACATCATACTCATCCTCTGACAATGCTTCGCTCCCTCCACACTGACCCTCTGACAATGCTGCACTCCCTCCACACTGATCGTCTGACAATACAGCACTCTTTCCATACTGATCATCTGACAATGCTGCACTCCCTCCACACTGACCGTCGGACAATGCTGCACTTACTCCTCACCGACCCTCTGACAACGCTGCACTCCCTCCACCCTGATCCTCTGACAATGCTGCACTCCCTCCATACTGACCCTCTGACAACGCTTCACTCCCTCCACCCTGATCATCTGTCAATGCTGCACTCCCTCGACACCGATCCTCTGACAATGCTGCACTCCCTCCACACTGACACTCTGACAATGCTGCACTCCCTCCACACTGACCCTCTGACAATGCTGAACTCAATCCGTCCTGACCCTCAGACAATGCTGCACTCTATCCACACTGATTCTCTGACAATGCTGCAATCCCTCCATACTGACCCTCTTACCATGCAGCACTCCCTCCACGTTGACCATCTGACAAAGCTGCACACTCTCCACCCTGACTCACTGACAATGCTGCACTCCATCCACACTGACCCTCGGACAATGCTGCACTCACTCCGCACTGATCCTCTGAGAATACTACTCTCACTCCACACTGACCCTCTGACAATGCTGCACTCCCAACACACTGACCCTCTGACAATGCTGATCTCAATCCGTCCGGACCCTCAGACAAAGCTGGACTCCATCCACACTGATTCTCTGACAATACAGCACTCTCTCCATACTGATCATCTGACAATGCTGCACTCGCTCTTCACTGATCCTCTGACAATGCTGCACTCGCTCCACACTGACCTTCTGACAATGCTGCACTCCTTCCACACTGACCCTCTGACAATGCTGCACTCCCTCCACACCGCACCTCTGACAATGCTGCACTCCCTCAAAACTGACCCTCTGACAATGCTGCAGTCCCTCCACAATGATCCTCTGACAATGCTGCACTCCCTCCACACTGACCGTCTGGCAATGCTGCACTCGCTCCACACTGACCCTCGGACAATGCTGCACTCCCTCCACACTGATCCTCTGACAATACTACTCTCCCTCCAAACTGATCCTCTGACAATGCTGCACTCCCTCCACAATGATACTCTGACAATGCTGCACATCCTCCACACTGACCGTCTGGCAATGCTGCACTCCCTCCACACTGACCCTCTGACAATGCTGAACTCAATCCGTCCTGACCCTCAGACAATGCTGCACTCCATCCATACTGATTCTCTGACAATGCTGCAATCCCTCCATACTGACCCTCTTACCATGCAGCACTCCCTCCACGCTGACCTTCTGACAAAGCTGCACACTCTCCACCCTGACTCACTGACATTGCTGCACTCCCTCCACAATGACTCTCTGACAATGCTGCACTCCCTCCAAGCTGAACCTTTGACACTGCTGCACTCCCTCCACGCTGACCATCTGACAATGCTTCACTCACTCCACACTGACCTTCTGACAATG
>NW_025213522.1:27921-33950 GCF_004010195.1 Chiloscyllium plagiosum | reverse complement strand
CTACGATCCCCTATGCTTTCTTAAATTGTGCATGAACCAGTTTAGTCACATTCAGGGATTTGTGGAGAAACACCCTCTGAGCTTCCTCGTGTGCTGCCATTCATTGAGTTCTTCCCTGTCCATTTCCTTCTTCCAAAGTGCATCATTTCATATTCATTAGGGTTACATCCCATCTGCCATTGATCCACCCATCTGACCATTCTATCTGTATCTTCCTGTAACATAAGTCCTTCCTCCTCACTGCCAAACACCCGGCCAATCTTTGTTTCAAACACAAACTTAGTTGTCACACTACCGCCACCCTCGTCTATATTCACAGCTGCATCATTTATGAATACCACAAATAATCAGGTTAAAGATGACACAACACTAGGTTATATTCCAACAGGTTTATTCGGAGGCACTTGCTTCGAAGAGCTGCTTCTTCATCAGGTGGTTGTGCGCTTTGAAATCTCGTGCCTCTGAATAAACCTGCTGGACTATCACCTGGTGTTATGTGATTTTTTAAGTTTGTACACCCCAGTCCAACACCAACACCTCCGTATCACAAATAATAAGGGACACAATACTGATCCCTGTGATACACCATTGGACACCGGTCTCCAGACACACGAACAGCCTTCAACCACTACCCTCTGTCTCCTAACAGTGAGGTGATTTGGATGCAATTTGGAAAGTCACAAATGACTCTGACCTGTTCCTTTGTTATTCTTTTCCGCTTGACACACGTGAAGAATATCTGGGGATTCTCCCTAATTTTACCCTACCAGCAGGTTTCTATGCCCCTGTTTTAGGCAGTTCTCACCAAGTGAAGAATTTCCTCAGTATTGCGGTCTTAAATGGTCTGTCCCTGAAACTGTAATTATTTGCCTTGAATGTGGAACTGACAGCCAGGGAAACGTCCTGTTTATTTCCAACTTGGCATATGTTTTGTGAAGTATCCAAGTTTCATTGTGGCCCTCCTCTCATTCTTTCAAACGCTAAAGAACACAGGCCGAGTTTCCTCATCAGGCAATCTCGCCATCTGAGGGATTAATCTGGACAATGTCCATTGCATTTTTTTTGTGGTCAGTATATTCTTTCTCAGATTGGGCCACCAACACTTTACACAATGGATGTAGGTTTGCTCGCTACATTTCCAGACGTTTCGTTATCTTACTAGGTAGCATCTTCAGTGGACCTCATGCGAAACAATGCTTAAAATTCCTGCTTTCCATTTCTATGTTTGGATTTTTTGTGTTGGTGATGCTATGTCCTGTGGCGAAGTCACTTCCTGTTCCTGTTCTCAGAGGGTGGTTGATGGGGTCTAAAAACTAATAGCACAGCGAGTTAGACAACTGTTAGAAATACATATGGATTTTCTCCATTGTTGCTGTTAATTCCTAAATATCCAATATCATATGCTGTATAATAGATTCCAACAGTTTCAAAACTTGCAGATGTCAAGTTAATTGTTCGGCTGTTCTCCAAACTATGTCCTCTTCCCTTTATAGATGCTTGGATTCCTTCCATTAATCTATAGTGCTTGGATCACGTTTGCTAACTTCCATTTATCCACAATGGCTTCCAGCCTCTGCAGAATGCACAGGGAATGAAACACAGTCATCGACAGTGCAACTAATATTTCTATTATCAATTTATGTCAGACATTTTAATATGAAGTACATTAGGTTTGTCAGACTTAGCAATGCTCAATCCAGTTACATTCTCAAATACCACCTTGTTACTGATATAAGTTGACTTTATGTCTTCAGTTCCACAAGCCCTACATGAACACTTGGTATTACTGGGTGATTTTGTGGATCTTCCTCCATGAAGACAGATGCATAGTAACTGGTTATTTTATTGGCCATTTCCCTGTCCTTCATAATAAACTCTCTCCTCTCCCTATTACCAATTTCCATATTTGACCTTGCTTTTACTTTGTTTCCTTTGATATACAGATTGTAGATTTATGCAGTGTTTTTGTTCTTGTTTGTTAGCATTCATGTTCTATTTTTGATTTCCTTATAAATTTCATGGCCCTTGTTTCTGGATCGTGAATTTCTGAGAATTCTCAGGTTTCCACAATGACTGAATTTTTTTCCGAAGCCACTTCCTATGATTAACACGTTTTCTAATTTGTTATGTTAAACAACATTGTGTCACTTTCCCTTTCTTTGGTGTTTATACCTGAAATAAATAGACGTATGATTCAGACTTTGCATTATTTCTATAAATCTCCTGGTCCTGCCCAGATATATTCTGGAACATTGCAGGAGGACAGAGAAGGAATTGCGGGAGCCCTGGCTGATATTGTTGCATCATCGCTGGCCAACAGGTGAGGTCCCGGAAGACTGGAGGGTTGCGAATGCTGCGCGCTTACTCAAGAAGGGCTACAAAGAAAAACTTGGGAACTATGGACCACTAAACCTAAGATCTGTAGTAGGTAACTTACTTGAAAAGGTTCTGATAGATAAGATATACGTGCATTAGGAAAGACAGGGTGTGATTCGGAGCAAGATTAGAGTGGTGCTAGAAAACTACAGCAGAGCAAGCAGCATCCGAGGAACAGGAAAATCAACGTTTCGGGCAAAAGTCTATCATCAAAGTCAGCACGGCTTTGTGCATCGAACACCATAGCTCACAAATTTGTTCGAATTCTTTGACGAAGTGACCAGCAACGTTGAGGAGGTCAGGGTGGTATGCGTAGTCTATATGGATTCAAGTAAGGCCTTCAATAAGCTTCCACATGGTGCGCTGCTCTGGAAGGTTAGATCGCATGAAATTGAGGAGGACCTGCCAAATTGGATACAAAATTAGCTTGATGGTAGGAAGCAAAGAGTAATAGTGAAAGGATGCTTGTCAGATTGGAGGCCTGGGACTAACAGAATGCATCAGGGCGATGCTGGCACCACTATGTATTACATATACCTATAATTTAGATGAGAATGTAGGTGCATGATTTGTGAGTTTGAAGGTGACAATAAAATAGGCGGTAACATGGAGAATGACAAAGGTTGTCAGAAATTTCAGAACTTACAGCAGTACCTTGATCAGCTGGAGAAGTGGGCCGAGAAATGGTAAATGGATTTTAATGCAGATCAGTGTAAATTCTTGCATTTTAGGACTCTATGACTCGAACAAACATTGCTTATCTCCCACTGAATGTTATTTTGTATTTTCCCAATACACTGGAACAAACTTGACCCTCTCGGCTCCATGCTTCCATTATGTTTGACCAAAATGTACAATCATTCTATATTGTATGCAGACGCCGTGTAAAATACAACATATTAATGTCACTACTCTTCCAAAGCTGCTTCAGAGCAAGGACATTGAATAGTCCTCCTGACCACACAACACCAAATCCGAAAAACACTTGATCTCTAGTTTGGTTCAATACATACTCTTCAACCCACCTGATATACATTTAGGGAATTTATTTTTCACAGCATGAGCAGTCACTTAGTTAACGCAGTTGAGATGCAACTTGAGACCATCCAATAAGGCTGCAGTATCCATGATATTTGCATGTCTAATTTTCAGAGCATATGATGCTCAGAATTTCTGTAACAGTTTTAGTTTCGATATATAATACACCAATGTTTGCTTCTCCTTGTTATTTGTAAGCTCTCCTTAAACTGAATCTGAGGGACATGGTCTGTGGCGTTATTGGTGATAGACTTGGACAAGACATTCCGGAAGGGTCACTTTGACGCTGTGATACAGGACAAGCGTCAATATCCTTCTCCGCTCTGTCAGGATAAGGGTCACCATATTCTATCTGCTCTTTCACACTCCCTGTATACCTGTTATAGCACTGACCCCCGAACAAGGCTCACACTCTATTTCCAAATAAGGCTCAGGCATTTCGAAACTCACTATTGAAATCAGCAACTTTCTTCTTCACTTTCTCTGTCACCTACACAATACCCCCCACACTAATAATACTAAATTGATTTACAACCGTCGACTGACTCATTCCGGACACCTCATCATTCCCCCAAGCCCCACATCCACCAACACTAACAGCAGGGTCACCTATTTCCACTCTCCCTCCCTCTCTCCCTTTCTCCTGTTCCAGGAGAAACTGTCTGAAATGGGACAGAAAGGGCCAAGCCCGGTGGTGCTGTGTCTGATATCTGTTCCCTCACACCCCCTTCTCCCGCCACGTGGGGAGGAACCTGGCATGAGCCGGACAGAAACAAGGTGGCTCATGTGGAGCTTCTGAAACATCCACGTCCCATCTACTAAGTAAAGAGCAACATTCAGTTCTCAGTTTAAACCCGCTGTCAGTTCCAACGTCAGTCAATTCACTCTCAAACAAAAACAGATACCTCACTGCACAAAGATGCAGACACTGAAATGCACAGACGTATTGGTCAACACCCCAACATACTAACATGCACAACATATTTAAGGAGATAGGCATACACACACATTGCAACACACAAAGACATATGGGGTACATACAAGAAATTATTGAATGGCATATCAGACTCGATGGGCCGAATGGACTCATTCTGCTCCTTTTTTCATGCTCATGTGGTGTTATGCTGTCAAGTATTCACTTTCTGAATCCAGTAGATGCTGGATTTGATACATATTTGACCGGAAAGAGTCAGTGGGAATGTGGGACAGGCTTGGAGGGCAGAATGGTTCATTCTTATTCATAATTATTATATCCTTAAGTATGAAAAGAGGTGGTGATTTGTTGTGAGGTTAGCGCAGTTTTAATGTAATGGGTCCGACAATGAAATAAAGATGACCCTTTCCATTTAGTGCTGGGCGGTCTGTGGTATCCTCATCCTCAGGGAATAGGGAAGACTCTGTTATTGAGGATATTCTAGGCTGAGCTCAACTGATCTTTGCTGGACAGGAGAGTAAATGTTTATCGGTAACAGACAGGAGAAGGATGATCAGAGACAATTGGACCAACCATGATCATTCTGAATGTGTTGTTATCTCAATCCACCCTCGATGCTGTTATAGAGATATATTGCTGCCCCTACCCCATGTGTTGTTCCCTCAATCCACCACTCGAAGCTGTTACAGAGATATACTGCTGTCCCAACCCAATGTTTTGTTCCCTCAATCCGTCTCACGGTGCCGTTACAGAGATATACTGCTGCCACTAACCCATGTGTTGTTCCTTGAATCCACCCCTCGATGCTGTTACAGGGTAGGGGACCACCCCAAAGACAGGATCGTTACAATGAGACAGGAGGAGACCATTCTGCCCCTCTAAGAAATTACACAGGAATGCAGAATTAAGTAACTCAAATCGTTGATTACATTACACAGCCCAGGACGAGGCCATTTAACCCGCCTGAACGGCAATGTGGAACAGGCAATATGTCGCTAGCAGGAAATAGAGAGTAGAGAGAAATGTTTACTTTCAGGCTGCAAAGCTGTAACTGATAGAGTGCCTCAGAGATCACTGTGTAGTCATCAATGACCAATAATCTGTATCAATGATCTGGAGGAAGGGGAGGGAATGGCTTGGAGCTCAATTAGCTCGTACACCAAGATGGTCATTCATTGTGCCATCAAATTGAGATACTGAGTCTGCAAAATGATTATAGACAGGGAAGGTTAGTGCGGAAACCTTCAGTAGAAATAACATAAGGTAAATTGTCTGTTTTGGCATGAAGGATACAATAATGGTAATCAATTTAAATGGAGAGAGATTGCAGAACTCTGAGAAACAGGCGGTTTCCATGTTCCTGGGACATGAATCATGTGAAGACAGTCTGCAGATGCAGCAAGTGATTTGGAAGGTAAATGGAATGATGCTGTTTTTGACAAACGCTTAAGGTTTAATTGCAGGAATGTTTTACTGCATCTGTACAGGGCATTGCTGAGACCACATCTGATGCACTGTGTGCAGTTTTGATCCCCTAACACTAAAATAAAAGGATATAATTATTTTTGAAATTTTCAAAGAGGTTTCCCTTTCCTCATTCCTGGGATGGCGGCCTTTGGTTATGGGGGATAATCAGTTCTGATTTTAGCCTAGAAATAGGATTGAACCACCATGACTTTCA
>NW_025213522.1:19361-26596 GCF_004010195.1 Chiloscyllium plagiosum | reverse complement strand
TGTGAGTACAACCCTCATATCTCACCCAGAGATGACTCACAAAATACTTTGCTCTGTCTGATTGCAACATCCAATAACAGAACGTTCAGGAAAATTACAACCATTAACTTTGTAATTATAGAATATGAGGACGTAAGGAACCGGATCAGCTAAGTCGGACGATCAAGCTATTGGCTACCATCATGGCTGATCTATTATTGGCATTAACTCCTTCTTAATGCCCAATTCTTCGCATCCCATAGCTGTCTGACAGGTCAAAAATCCATCTCCCTCCTCCTTAAATACTTTCAGTGATGTAGCTCCCATAACTGGCTAGCCCAGATAATTCCTGACATTGATTACCCGCTGTGAGAGGATAACATTCCCTACACATACATCGTCAACTAATTGATATGAACAAGAGGTGAACACAGGGGCTCAGCAAACAGTCAATGGCTTTGATATCAAGTGAGTATTTGACTGAGGATGGCATCAGGACCACCCACTTATTTGAGCTGAATGGAAATCAAGTGTAACCTCCCACTTGTCTGGGTCTTTCCGAGCACAAAGAAAGATGCTTGTGGTCGGTGGCCTCCAGCCCTAACAGTTCCGGGATATCTCTGCAGGAGATCCTCAGGTTAGCCTCCTCAGCACAAACATCTTCAACTGCTATATCAATGTCTTTCCCCATCATAAGATCTGAAGTAGGGATGATGATGAAGATCACATAATATTCAGAGATGTTGTGCCTCCTCAGCTCCTGAACCATCTTGTGTCCATGACCTGGGCAGCATTCAGTTTGTGCTGTTAAAGTGTCGGTAACATTCATGTAACAGCGCTGCCAGACACTGCACATTTCCACAGTTAATAAAGGAGCTCAATCAGCATCCCAGGCTGGTTGCACACTGATATGTGGAAGCCATTGAGCCCGTGGAAACTACTGAACAAGAAGAGGGACATTCAATCCACCTGCCTATTCCACAGGAAGAGAAGGGGTCTGGTCAGTACATCGATCTGTTAAACAGGAACAGGCAGGGCCCAATCAGACCCATAAACCTGTTCCATGAGACCAGGAGGAGGCTATTCAGCCCCACGAGTTAGTTATACAGAAACAGGAGGGCGTCATTGATACTCTAACATGACAAACCAATGAAACCGAGACTGCATTGATGGGGGGCTCCATGGTGTTAATCATGGTTCCATTGTTTGTAGAACAAGTGCTACCTTAACATGGTTTGCTGGCAGTGACAAAGGAAACAAAATATTTTGTGTAAAGTCTCAAGGAGGCATCTTCCATCTCCGAGAAGACACTCCCATGCGTTCTATGTAGGTCAGAAGCTGCTGAGAAGAGTTAACTCTTTTATAATGAAGGTACTGTTGCTGCTGTCGGGATTATGGATAGCATGACGTTCATTGCAGGATCACGCACCAATTGATCAGTATTAACGTTGGGAGAGATTTTTTTCTCCAAAAACCTGAACCTCTCTCTCTCTCTCTGAATCAAAATAGGGAGTGAGGGTGGTTGGGTGGAACGTTCTCAGAGGCTCTTAAACTATCGAGAATCATGGAACCCGAACGAAAAAAAAAAGCCATGGAATTTATCACCGTAACAGTGTCTGTTTAGAACATCATAAGTGATTGTACACCCTCCTTAATGTTCAATGCAATCACCTTATTCTCTCACTGAGCTTCACTCACTGTTCATGTTGCCATCATCCCAGGGATTAGTCTGGTGAGACTTGAGAGAAAGTCTATCCACAGTACCACAAATACTGCCTCAACACACTCAGGGATGATCACAATAATCCTTTTCTCTCACTTAGACATCGCCGTTTCCTTCCTGTGTTATGAAACGCCATTATTTCTCTATGCACTACGACTGACATGGAATTTATAAGTCCCTTATATCTGTACGTCAGCATCAATAAAGCCAGCACCAGAGTTGCCTATGGAGATGTACATCACACTCGGGCAGAATTTCAATGAGATCGAATACACCGAAAAGATGTAATGATCACCTACCTGAATAGAAATGAGCTGTACAAATACGGTAAACAGGTAGAGGAAGGGAGCTATCTTTACTTTTGTTCTTCTTTCACAAGATGTATGCAGCCCTGGTCAGGGCAGCATGTTACTCCAATCTTAAACTGAGTGGCTTGTTCAGTTGTTCCACACGACAGTAAAGAGTAAAACACATTACTGGGGGTTTGTGGTGTTATAATTCAGGATAAATTCTTCTGCTTAATTATAACCAGCATCACAGAAAAGATTTATCCAATGCAGTAATATGTGATAATTCTACAGTCTAAGAACTATTTAAAGTAAAAATTAACAACTTTATTTCTTAAAGTATTACAGAGAATAATAATCGAACGAATATTTACGAATTCTTCCTCTAACCTAACTTTGACCTTTCCCCCTCCACAATACGAGACCGATAAGACACCTAATTAACATTTACAAAATAAAACTTCTTATCTCAAAACCAGGAAGCTTTTGGTTCTTCTCCATAGTCCTGTCTTCTTTTCTTCTGGGGATTCTGCTTCACTAGTTACTAATCAATGAATATACTTTTAAAGGAGCTTTTTTTCAGGAAGTCTTTGTATGCTGGCAGCTTGGCAGCTCTGCTCTCAACTGTTCGATTTTCCACGGTCTTGTACCTCCAAACTATTGGATTTTAAGATTATCAATATATTACATTCAAACTTGATTGGAGGTGGGTCATTTGGTGTATAATTTAAACTGTTTGGCTGAATTTGTTTTTGTCTCAAAACAATGAGATAATCGAGTTGTTCGACCAAATGTTAAATTATATCTATTTTTCAGAAGACGTGGTGCTGTCAGGTAGTTAAAAGGTGCAGTCCACCTGCATGTTCATCACTGAAGTCACATGGAAACCTGACGAGGGAAGGTTGACACATTGACTTACCTAAAGGACTTCAGGCAAGCAGATGTGCTTTTTATAACAAATGATATTGGTTGCTTTTAAATTCCACCACTTCCCTTCATGAGATATCAGCAGACTATTATTCTGTGGCTCTAGATTATGAGTCAATGACTTAATTACCCTAAACTGTCTTCCTGTACGTGCAGGGAACACGTCAAACATCCTCAAGAGCAATTATTTAGTGACGGACATGTGATTAGAATGCACTTGAAACTGTTGCATCCAGATTGAACAAAGGCAAAAATCATGGTTCATTCAGAAGTTACACTGAGACTGCAGACGACACTGAGATATCATGATGGTGGTTTTGTACAGGATTGGTGAGTGGGGAGGACATGGAGATGTAAATCCGTGAAGGACAAAATGGATTATAGAGTTTGAGAACATTCTGTGTCCTTCTCGCATATCAGTGAGTAATTTATAAATAGTAGTTTGATAGTTATAATTTATAAGGAAAGGATTTTTTTGTTTGGAACTGAAGACATTGACTTGCACTTTCCAAAATTTATATATCATGAGCAGAAATTGAGTTCAACCCAGTTTAGTAGACAAATATAATGATTAACCAGGAACACCAACTATCGCAAGGATGGGGTAGTAGCCACCTTGAATAATCCAAAGGATATCCTGGATCCGTGATGCTAATGATATCCAAGGCCGAGAAAGCCAGTAAAGACCAGAGGATAAACTCCTGTCCATTGTTGGAACATTCCAGTGTAGTGTTCTCAGATTCTGACCCACTGTTGGAATATTCCAGTCTAATGTTCTAAGATTCTGAACTCTCCTCCCGCTCTCTCTCTCTCTCTCTCTCTCTTTCTCTCGAGCTGCTGGTCCCTGTTAGTGCTGTCAGTGATGCTCCTACTCACACTATGGGATAGCAAATTGAACAAAGCCCATTTATATTTCAACCATGGAAACTCTCCACTGCCATAATTAGGATCCACTGAGATTGATATTACTGCCTTAGATATGGCAGTAATGTCAAAGGATTGTCAGAACTTAAACAACTTTCTCGGCTTAGAAATCGAAACATATAGTCTGTAACTACTGATCAGTGATTATAATGTCAGTAAAATATGTAGAGAACTTTCCTAGTCCATAGTCTGACAGAAAATTGCTTATGACAACATGAGTGATAACAGAAAAATGGCATGGATACGATAACAGAGAATATGATGTGACATACAATTCAGATGGTTATTCAAGGATCAGAGAGGGCAGGTAAGGGTCATGCTGTTAATGTTATCGATGTCAATTAACTGCATTGAAGTAAATTTCAATGGATTTTAATTGCAGTGTGATTATGTTATCGGGGCATGGCTGCTGAGACTGGAGGGAGGGAACATGATATTTCCCAACCATCAGTATTGGAAATCTTATTCTTCATAAATCATATGAACATCAAATTCAAGGATGCATCTCCAATGAGGAATGAGCAGAGCCAATATTAACCATACAACCAGAAGACATTGGAACAGAAATTTCGCCATTAGGCCCATTGAGCCTGCTCCGCCATTCCATGTTGGCTGTTATGCTCTCAACCCCATTCTCACACTTTCTACCTATAACCCTTGAACCCCTTCACAGTCAAGAGCCCATCCATCTCACTCCTTTTCCACCGCTACATCGATGACTGTATCGGCGCTGCCTCATGCTCGCATGAGGAGGTTGAACAGTTCATCCACTTTACCAACACCTTCCACTCCGACCTCAAATTCACCTGGACCATCTCAGACTCCTCCCTCCCCTTCCTAGACCTTTCCATTTCTATCTCGGGTGACCGAATCGGACATTTAATATAAACCGACCGACTCCCACAGCTACCTAGACTACACTTCCTCCCACCCTGCCCCCTGTAAAAACGCCATCCCATATTCCCAATTCCTTCATCTCCGCCGCATCTGCTCCCAGGAGGACTAGATCCAAAACCGTACAACCCAGATGGCCTCCTTCTTCAAGGACCGCAATTTCCCACCAGACGTAGTCGACGATGCCCTCCATCACATCTCTTCCACTTTCTGCTCCTCCGCCCTTGAGCCCCGCCCCTCCAACCACCACCAGGACAGAACCCCACTGGTCCTCACCTACCACCCCACCAAACTCCATGTACAACGTATCATCCGCCGTCATTTCCGCCACCTCCAAACGGACCCCACCACCAGGGATATATTTCCCTCCCCTCCCCTATCAGCTTTCTGAAAAGACAACTCCCTCCGTGACTCCCTCGTCAGGTCCACACCCCCCCACCAGGTGCCACTCAGGTGGATAGAGCTTGTAAGAAGGCGTATGGTGTATTAGCGTTCTTTAGTAGAGGGATTGAATTCAAGAGTCGTGAAGTGATATTACAGCTGTACAGGTTAGGCCACGTTTGGAGTAATGTGTGCAGTTCTGGTCGCCTCACTTTAGGAAAGATGTGGAAGCTTTGGAGAGGGTGCAGAGAAGATTTATTGCCTGGAATGGAGAATAGGTCGTACGAGGATAGGTTGAGAGTGCTAGGCCTTTTCTCGTTGTGGAACGGAGAAGGATGAGGGGTAACTTGATAGAGGTTTATACAATGATCAGGGGAATAGATAGAATAGACAATCATAAACTTTTTCCCCGGGTACAACAGAGTGTTACAAGGGGACATAAATTTAAGGTGAAGGGTGGAAGGTATAGGGGAGATGTCAGGGGTAGATTCTTTACCCAGAGAGTGGTGGTGGCATGGAATGCGCTGCTGTGGAGTGGCAGAGTCAGAATCATTGGCGAACTTTAAGTGGCAATTGGATAGGTACATGGATGGGTGCTTAAGCTAGGACAAATGTTCAGTACAACATCGTGGGCCGAAGGGCCTGTTCTGTGCTGTATTTTTCTATGTTATATGGTCTATGTTAACCCAACCTCCACTCCCGGCACCTTCCCCTGCAACCGCAAGAAATGCAAAACTTGCGCCCACACCTCTCCCCTTACTTCCCTCCAAGGCCCCACGGGACACTTCCATATCCGCCACAAATTCACCTGCACCTCCAAACACATCATCTATTGCATCTGCTGCACCCGATGTGGCCTGCTCTATATTGGGGAGATAAGCCGCCTATTTGCGAAACGCTTCAGAGAACACCTCTGGGACATCCGGACCAACCAACCCAACCACCCCGTAGCCCAACACTTTAACTCCCCCTCCCACTCCACCAAGGACATGCAGGTCCTTGGAATCCCCCATTGCCAGACCATGGCAACACGACGGTTGGAGGAAGAGCGCCTCATCTTCTGCCTGGTAACCCTCCAACCAC
The DNA here is from genome assembly GCF_004010195.1 of Chiloscyllium plagiosum. NCBI lineage: Eukaryota > Metazoa > Chordata > Chondrichthyes > Orectolobiformes > Hemiscylliidae > Chiloscyllium > Chiloscyllium plagiosum. The sequence continues at coordinate 20,398 of NW_025213522.1, read as the reverse complement.
AAGCGATGAAGTCAGATTTCTCCAGTTCCCTCATTTCCCCTCCCCCACCTTGTCTCAGGCAAAACCCTCGAACTCAGCACCGCCTTCCTAACCTGCAATCTTCTTCCAGACCTCTTCGCCCCCACCCCACTCCGGCCTATCACCCTCACCTTGACCTCCCTCCACCTATCGCAATTCCAACGACCCTCCCCCAAGTCCCTCCTCCCTACGGTTTATCTTAGCCTGCTGGACACACTTTCCTCATTCCTGAAGAAGGACTTATGCCCGAAGCGTCGATTCTCCTGTTCCTTGGATGCTGCCTGACCTGCTGCGCTTTTCCAGCAACACATTTTCAGCTCTGATCTCCAGCATCTGCAGCCCTCACTTTCTCCACTCCAAAATATACTCAATGAGCTGGACTCGACAACCCTCTGTAGCAGTGAATTCCATAGATTCACCGCTGTCTGGCTGAAGTGGTTTCTCCTTATCTTTATTCGAAAAGGTCTTCTCTTTCCACTGTCCCTCGGGTACTAGTCTCTCCTACATTGGATATATCTTCCCAAAATCTCCTGTCTCCCAGGTCATTTAGTATTCTGTAAGTTTCAATTAGACCTCGTAACATCCTTCTGAATTCTACCAAATACAGACCCAGAGCCCTCAAATATTTTTTATATGTTAAGCTTTTATTTCCTGGCACCATTCTCGTGAATCTCTTTGGAAAACGCTCCAAGACCAGTACATCCTTCCTGAGATTGGGGACGCAAAACTGCGCACAATAATCCAAATGTGGCATGACCAAAGCCTTGTAGATCCTTAGAAGTACATTCCTACTTTTATATTTAAGCCTTCTAGAAATAAGTACCAGCATTGTATTTGCCTGCCTAACTACTGACAAACTGGAAGTTTTCCTTTTCAAGTCTCCTGGACTAAACTCCCTAATCTTTTTGCCCTTCAGACTTCTGAATTTGCTCGCTATTTCGAAAATAGTCCATGCCTCTATTCATCCTAGCAAAATGCTTTCCCACACTTTCCCACATTGTACTGCCACTTCTTTGCTC
>NW_025213522.1:12868-18069 GCF_004010195.1 Chiloscyllium plagiosum | reverse complement strand
CAATTATACAGCCACTTTTCCGTTTCCTGATTTTAGTCATTCCTGAAAGATTTCCACTTACGCTTGCACTAACTCTTCAGTTACCTCCCTTACAAGGCTGGGGTGTAGTCCAACTACTCCAGGTGAGCTATCCACATTTAGGCCATTCCGTTTTCTCACATGCTCTTCTTGGCGATGACCACCATATTCAGGACTGCCCACTCAGTCTCTTCAATTCTTGAGAAATTACTCGTGTCTTCCACTGTGAAGGCTGATGCAAAGTTCCTCAGCCATTTCTTTGTTTCCCACTACTGTCTCTCCAGCATAATTTTCCAGTGGTCCATATTCACTTTTACCTCTCTTTTGCACTTTATATATGTAAAGAATCTCTTAAAGTTTCCTTTATATTACTGGTTAGCTTACCCCCATATTTAATCTTCTCCCACCTTATTTATTTTTCCTTGCCTTCTGTTGGCCCCATTCTCCAGTTTCCCTTTGCCCTTCACATTGCTTGCGCTTTTACTTTTATGAAATCACTGACTTCCCTCGTCAGCCCTGGTTGCCTCATTCTCCCTGTACCATGCCTTTATTGCTCAGCAGGTCTCTCTGCAGTGTCTCCTGAATTAATCTTGGAATTTCCTGCCATTACTGTTCCCTGTCTTTCCTGCTAGACCCCTGTCCCGGTCAATTCTACCCAGCTTCTCCCTTGTGCCTCTCCAGTTGCCTTTATTCAGCTGAAATACTGTTAACTTTGATTCGAATTTCTCTCTCTCAAATTGCAGAATAAATTCAACCATGTTCTAATCACTGCTGCTGAAGTTTTCTTTCACCTTAAGCTCCCTTATCTAGCCTGCGTCATTAAATCCAGTGTCATCTGTTCCCGAGTGGGCTCCACCACATGATGCTCCAAAAAGCCATCCCATAGACATTCCTCAAATTCCTTTTCTTGCGATCGACTCCCAAAATGAGTTCCCATTCCACTTGCATATTGAAATCCCCCTATGTTCACTGTACCTTTGTCTTTCCTACAGATCTTTTCTATCTCCTGATGTATCTTGTACCCCAGCTCCTCACTACTCTTTGGAGGCCTGTGAAGTCTCCAACTGTGATTGTCTTATCTTTGTGATTCCTCAATTCTACCCACGCAGATTCTACACCATCTGACTTTACTTCCTTTCTTACTATTGATTTAATTTCATTTATTAATAATGTAAACCCACTCCCTCTGCTAACTGTCTTTTCGATAGGATATTAGTCCTTGACTATCCTGATCCCCTTGCAACCACTTCTCTGTGATGCCCATCACGTCATACCTACCAATTTCAATCTGTGCCACAAGTTCATTTACTCTATTCCTTATACTGCGTGCATTCAGATATAACCCCTTCAATCTTGTATTAACGGTTCCTCTTCTCATTGTTATTTGTTTGTCCAGTGTACTTGAAGTCTGATTGCTTACACTTTCCATACACTCTGTCTTATTTGCGTCTGTGCTGGAGATTTTAATAACCTCTCCTGAGCTCTGTACATTTACCTCCTCTTTTTTAATTAAACCCTATAACGGACCCCCCAACCCTGCCAACACACACACACTCCTAATCAGTTTCGACCTCTGTCTACAGCCTTAGTTAGGATTCAATCGGACTCTGGTCCCAACACAAAATAAAGGGACAAAAAACAAGCTTTTCTGTACCTACCAAAACATGAAAACTGCAAAGATGCAAGTTTGTTAAAATACACTTACGATGTGGAGTTATATGAATTGAAATGTGAATTTAAAAACCTGTCAGTGATCCCCCTCACTGAGAATCTCTCGCCCTGTCTCTCACAACGTGTCGAGAGGGACTACAAGTTCCTATTGGCCCAGAATATTTAAATTAATTCCCCTTCTCCCTGGAACTAATCTATTGTTCTTTTGGATCCTGTTCAGCGTCAGCACCCCGGTTCTGTGAAATTATTGGAGATAAGTGATCTGGGATGACAGCATAGTGCTCACAGGGTACGGCACCAGACAAGGGGCTTGCACTCTGTGGGAGTTTCTAAATGAAATTTCTGTGTATTTCTCCTCATGCTGTCTTCTGATACAACTTCAGATTCGTCTGACACCTTTTGTTCTCACTCACTCTGTGGCTCAGTTTTCTCTCCATTCCTTTTATCTCTCTTCACTTCTTTTTTTCTCTGTTAATGTTTCTCTCTCTCACGCACACACGCACAGACACACACATTCTGTTCTCTGTTGACAAATTGTGCTGTTGGAGAGCTCGTCGGTGTACAATGGGCTAAATGGCCTCCTTCAGTGCTCTATCAATTCTGAAGTTCTCTGACCCACATTAAAGACTTCAGGTGCCTGGAGAGACCAGCTGGTCCTGCGAAGGACACCGTGCAGAATCATCCTTTATCTCTTCCTGTTGTCTGAAATGCAGCAGCCTTGAAATATCAGTTCAAAAAAGTAGATAGAAATTCGAGCAGTGGGGAGAACGTTCACCAGATGATTTTGCTGTCAGGATTTAACAAGCAGTTCCCACGTACAAAATTGGATTTGCCTGATAGCAGCTCCTCCCAATTGACACGTCCTAGCTCTGTCTGATGCTGACGTAATTTGCCCTTCCGCCAATTCAGTAGATTCCCACAAGGTCCTGACATATCCGTGTTCATAGCTATCTTAAATCTGAAGGAACTATGACCACTGTTTCTAAAATTATGTCCCACTGTAAGGTCAGTCACCTGGCCAGGCTCATTAGCCAATACGAGATCCAGTATGGTTCTTCCTCTCGTTGGACTATCCATATACTGCTGCAGTCAACAAATTCTGCCCTGTCTAAGCCTCTTGCTCTAATGGACTTCCAGTCATTATTGGGGATATTAAAGTCACTCACTATGACCGCTCTTTTTTTTTAATACACCTTTCCTTAATCGACATACATATCTGTTCCTCAATCCCTCCGTGGCTGTTGGAGAGATTATAGTAACGCAGTGCTTGCATCCATCTTATTTTTGAGCTTGACCCATATTGCTGCACTGGATGGTCCCTCCTGTATGCCCTGTTCACGTGCAGATGTAGCATTCTCCCTGATCAGTAAAATAACTCGTCCACATCTTTTAGCTTCTTCTCTGTCTCGCCTAAACCAATGAAACCCTGGATACTTTGAACGGTCAGTCCTTTCCCTCGCTCAAGCAAGTCTCTGTAATGCCGCAACATCATAGACCCATGTATGGATTCAGGCTCCCAGTTCATCGTCATTACCTATATTCTTCCATTGAAATAAATACACTTTAGCCAAACCCCATCAGATTCTGACCTGATATTTGGTTTGAGTTTCCCTGATGTACATCCTCCTCGTCTATTCTCTGGTAACAGGAGATTACAAAGGACTGTCAGTAAAGCGTAAAATATTGTAAACAGACAATTTCAGTTTCCTCCCTTGTCCCTTTAATCTGTACATTGCATCCCACACTGTCCAATTCCAATAAACTGCTGGGTAATTATTTTGCTTCAAACAATCGCCTCCAGCCTCTCACTGCACATTCTTCAACTCGCTCTGGACCCATTGGATTGACAGTTTTCTGATCCCTCTCTCAACCAAATCTCTAATATTTGTATCATGGTTATATATACTCATCTGCCTTGCCTGTCACACTGCTCACATTAAAATCAGCATACATCAGACTGCCATCTCCATTGTGTTCACTCCACACTGCCAGTTTGTTGCTGGTCTTAGTTGTACTGGAATTAGTCTCCAACTGCTCTTCAGTCACTGTGCTTGTGGACGTACTGCTCTGGCTCCAAACTCCCTCCCCCACCGCCACACTAGTTTAAAACCCCCTGAGTGACAATAGCAAACCTGCCTGCCAGGAGATTGCTGCCAGTTCACGTCCATCCCGTCCTTCTTGTGTATTTCATACTGACCCAGGATTCCCAATGACCCACGTATCTGAGATTGCTGCCAGTTCAGCTGCATCCCGTCCTTCTTGCGTTTATCCTACCGACCCGGGAATCCCAATGATCCACATATTGGAAATGCTGCCTAACCTACCAGCTCTTTGGTCATGTTTTTTAACTTTACTGCCTTCTTATTCCTCACCTCACTGGCACGTGGCATAATATAGTCTCCCCAACATTCAAATACGCTTTCAGCACAACTCCAGCAAGACCTTTACTTTAAAATTGATAGACTTGACAATAAAAACTTAAGTGTGATCTCATTAACTAGGAAAGTGGAGCCCAACGAATCAATCGTAATGACCATAGGATCTGATATCTGTCACCTCCACCAAACCTATGTGACAAGATATACTTATGGAGCATCTATTTGTACATGGACGAGGATAAACAGAAATTAGTCCAAAAGACCTGAAAATATCACAACAGATGGGTGCCAGTCAGCCTGTTTACTCTGCGTTGCTGTTCAATTGGATTTTAGCTATTCTGTTCCTTTTAATGGCTGGGTCTTTACCCGGATCCTTAGCACGTCAGAAAGTCCCCAGTGTCTTTGTGCGCTCACTGCGTAGGGAGCATCCAGTGCCAGGCAATGGGGTGTGGGGAATCCCGGGGTGGCTCGACGAAAGTCTGCATGCAGTGACGGATGGACTCAGGGATTGAGAGAGACAGAGTAGGTAATCAGGGACATGCACTCACATAAGTGGCTGGGCAAGATTCCCAAGCACTCAGAAAGCTTAGGACCAGAGCTACTTTTACAATAAACCCGTCATATTTGCAGAAATTCTCCATCAAACACAAGCAAATATACTGTAGATGGCAGAAACCTGAAATAAAGACAGAAACATACTGTGGAGAGAGAAAAGAGGAAATTCTCCCAATGCAGAAATTGCAAAATCTCCAGAAAGACAGGGTCCAGAGATTGGAATTGAACCCGAGTCCCTGGCCCTGTGAGGCAGCAGTATTGTGTCACCACGCTATCTAATGATGGACAATAGGATTAGGACAGTTACATTAGTATATTTTCGACAGTTAGTTAACAGGAATGCTCTCACGCAGCCTGACTAAGATTGGGAAGCCTTTATACAGCAGCAAAGGACAATTCAAGAAGCAATAAAGTGATGAACACGAAACATGTAAGCTAGCTTGCTTTAGAAAAGGAGATTGCAGGAGTTTTGTTAAGATACATAAAAGGGGAGAGTGAACATTGGACAACCAGAAATTGAGGCTGGCTGCAGAGAAATGGAAAACAAAGAATTGGAGAATGACCTGAATAGGTACTTTC
>NW_025213522.1:10832-12393 GCF_004010195.1 Chiloscyllium plagiosum | reverse complement strand
GGAGTGGTCGAGCCCACTGTGGTTCCCAGTGACCATGTCTGGAATAAATGTTGCATGCTAGAAGAACTCTGGCTTTGAGTCGATGAACTGGAGTTTGAGCTTCAAACATTGCGAGGCATCAGGGAGAGGGAGAGTCCCCTGGATGTTGTAATTCAAGAGACAGTTACACTCCTTAGATCAACTGACTCAAAGTCAGCCAGTGGTTGAAAGCGGAGGGTTTGGCTATGAGTGAGGCAGGTAGAGGGATCCAGGAGGTAGAGTTGCAGGAGTCTCAGCACCTGTCCATGTCTAACAGGTTCAAGAATCTTGTTCCCTGTGTGGATGAGAATGGAGACTGCAGGGAGGGTGAGTTGATTAGCCTCAGCACCGAGTTGAGAGAAACTTTCAAACGGGACAAGAGAAAAAAAATATTATTGTAATTGGGGATAGTATAGTTAGACACTGTTCTCTGTGACCGGGATGGAGAGTCCTGAAAGCGGCGTCACATACTGGTGTTTGGGTAAGGGATGTCTCATCTGGGCTGCAGAGGAACTTGGAGTGGGAGGGTAAAGATCCATTGGTCGTGGTCTGTGTAGGTACCAACGACAGAAATAAAACTAGGGCAGAGGTTCTACTAAGGGATACGAAGATCTCGGAGCTAAATTAGAAAACAGAATCAAAAAGGAAATAATCTCTGGATTATGGCCTGAGCCATGAGCTAATTAGCACAGGGTCAGCAGGAAAATGCGTGGCTCAAAGTTTGGTGTGGGAGAAACGGGTTTGTATCATGGGACATTGACACCAGTACTGGCGAAGAAGGGCACTGTGCTGATTGGACGGTCTTCATCTGAACCGTATTGGGACCAGAGTCCTGGCAAATCACATAACTCGGGCGGCAGACTGGACTTTAAGCTAAGTGAGGGTGGGGTGGTGTCAGTTATAGAGAAAATTAGAAAACCCGAATTAAACGAGGGGTTAAGACTGCAGAACTCAAGAAGAAGGCGTTTGGTAAGTTTTCCTTTATTGGTCAGAGTACCGACTACAGGAGTTAGGGGGTCATGTTGCAGCTGTACAGGACATTGGTTAGGCCACTGTCGGAATATTGCATGCAATTCTGGTCTCCTTCCTATTGGAAAGATGTTGCGAAACTTGAAAGGGTTCAGAAAAGATTTACAAGGATGTTGCCAGGGTTGGAGAATTTGAGCTCCAGGGAGAGGTTGAACAGGCTGGTGCTGTTTTCCCTGGAGCGTCAGAGGCTGAGGGGTGACCTTATAGATGTTTACTAAATTATGAGGGGTATGGATAGGGTAAACAGGCAAAGTCTTTTCCCTTGGGTCAGGGAGTCCTGAACGAGAGAGCACAGGTTTTGGGTGTGAGGGCAAAGATATAAAAGAGACCTAAGGGACAACTTTTTCACGCAGAAGGTGGGAGTATATGGAGTGAGCTGCCAGAGGAAGTGGTGGAGGCTGGTACAATTGCAACATTTAAGAGGCATTTGGATGGGTATATGAATAAGAAGGGTTTGGAGGGATATGGGCCGGGTGCTGGCAGGTGGGACTAGATTGGGTTGGGATATCTGGTC
>NW_025213522.1:8297-8908 GCF_004010195.1 Chiloscyllium plagiosum | reverse complement strand
TACCCAGGGAGTAACGAAGAAAAGACAAAAACAAATGCTTAACCTTTGTCGTGGGTAAGATCCTGGGATCCCTTGTGAAGGATGAGGTTTCTGAATACTTGGAAGTATTTGGCAAAATAGGGCAAAGTTAGCATGGTTCCATCAAGGGAAGGTCATGCCTGACAAATCTGTTGGAAATTTTTGAAGAAAAAATGAGCAGACTCGATCAAGTACAGCCAATGGATGTTATCCACCTGGACGTCAAGAAGGCCTTCGGCAAGGTGTCACACAGGAGATTATTGATTATGATAAGGGTCCGTGGTGTTAGAGGCAAGGTAGAGGCATGAATAGAAGCTTGCCTGTCTGACAGAAAGCAGAGAGTGGGGATAAAATGGTCCTTCTCAGGATGGCATTAGGTGACAAGTGGTGGTCAGCAAGGCATAGTATTGGTACCATAACTTTTTACCTTATACGTTGACAATCTAAATGATGGAACTGGCGGCACTCTGGCTAAGTTTGCAGACGAAACAAAGATACGTCGAGGGTCAGGTCAGAGAGAGGAGGCAGAGAGGCTGAAGAAGGAATTGGCCAGGTAAAGGGGTTGGCAGATGCATTCCAACGTCTGAAAGTGT
>NW_025213522.1:7899-8205 GCF_004010195.1 Chiloscyllium plagiosum | reverse complement strand
TTATTACGAGAGAAATTGAATATAAGAACAGGCTGTGTACAGCTTTGGTCAGACTACATTTGGAGTGTTGCGCATACTGTTGAGCTCCATATCTCAGGAAGGATGCACTGTCCCTGGAGCATGTTCAGAAGATTTTCACGGGAATAATCATAGGAGTGAAAAAGTTTATTGTATGAGTAATGTTTGAGTCTTTGGGTCTATACTTGATAAAGTTTATAAGGAAGAGAGGAAATGTAATTGAAACATACAGAATACTGAATGACCTGAACCGAGTGGATGTTCATAAGATTCCATTGGTAGAAGAGA
>NW_025213522.1:6223-7848 GCF_004010195.1 Chiloscyllium plagiosum | reverse complement strand
CTTTGCAATTTATTGCCAGAGAAGGCTGTGGGGCCAGGTCATTGAATATATTTGAGACGGAGATAGATTTTTTGATTATCCAGGGGATTAAGAATTACGGGCTGAAGGTCGGAGAATGGGTTTGAGAAACTTATCAGCGATGAATGAATAGTGGAGTAGAGTCAATAGGCAAACTTGCCTAATTTCTGCTCCTATGTCTTATGGTCGTGTGGTCTTTCCGTTAAGGAGGCACCTTACATCTCTGATGATATGGATTCATGCTCTACATGAAGGTCTGAAGCTGGTGGAAATAGTTGACTGTTATAGAATTAAGGTATTGTGGCTGCTGCCGGGGTGGTGGATAATATGACATTCAGTGCAAGAAACACACCAACTGCACTGTATTAATGTGGGGAGAGTTTATTCAAAAGCTGGACCTCTCTATCTCTCTCAATCGCCGTAGGGAGTGGGAGTTTTTGTGGGTAACGTCCACAGAGGCACTTAAACTATCCAGCATCATGCATCCTTAGTGAAATACAGTCATGGAACCTATCACATTCTCATTGTATGTTTAGAATATAAGGAGTGATTGTCCATCCCCCTCAAGGTTCAACGCAATCATCTCTTATTATCTCACAGCGCTACAGATCAACCTTTATTCACTCCTCATGGTGCCATCATCGCAGGGATTAATCCGGTGGAACTCCTGTTCATTGTCTCTGTGGTAAGGAGATCACTCCTTATAAAGGAGATAAAATCTGTCCACAATACCCCAAACACTGCCTCAACAACGATCTCGGAGTTGATCACAATAATTCCTTCCCTCGCTTAGCTGACTCAATTTCCTTCATGTGACACAGGAAACCATTCATTTGCAATGCACTGCCACTGATGTGGAATTTAAAACATCCTTACATCTGTAGGTCAGCATCAATAAAGCCAGCACCAGAGGTGCCTATCGAGATAGACATCCCTCTTGGGGAGAGACTCAATCATAAAGAATACATCTAAAATAGTGAATGGCCACCTACCTGAAAGGAATTCAGCTGCAGGAATATGGGATACACGCAGAGGGAGGGAATTATCTTTCCTTTAGATCTGCCCTCACGGGTTGTGTGCAGCCCTGGTCAAGCCAGTATGTTATGCCGACCTTGAACTTAGTGGCTGGTTCAGCTGTTCTACAGCACAGTAAAGAGTAAAACACAGTGCTGTAGGTTTGCAGTCACACGGAGAGTTGACCAGGGAAGAATGACCCATTGCCTTCTTTAATGGGCATGAGGCAAGCCGATATCAACAGATTATTATTTTGTGGCTTTTGATTATGATTACACTGTCTTCCCATCTTTCCCATCTTTCCATATCTGTGCAGAGAACGTAAGCATCTCAAGTGCAATTATTTTGCAATGGATACGTGATAAAAAGGTACTTGAAACAGCTGTATGTGGAGATGAACAAAGGCATAAACGATGGTTTATCCAGGAGTTGTACTGAGGCAGAGACTGGGATGTCACGATGGTGGTACTGGACAGGATTGTTGAGTGGAGAGGATATGGAAATGTAAACTTGTACAGGAGTGAAATAAATCAAGGAGAACAGTCTTTTTAATCCTCGCATATTGGTGCGTAATTTGTAAATAATCATTTGCT
>NW_025213522.1:0-3847 GCF_004010195.1 Chiloscyllium plagiosum | reverse complement strand
GCACAGTGGTTAGCACTGCTGCCTCACAGCGCCAGAGACCCGGGTTCCATTCCCGCTTTAGGCGACTGACTGTCTGGAGTTTGCACATTCTCCCCGCGTCTGCGTGGGTTTCCTCCGGGTGCTCCGGTTTCCTCCCACAGTCCAAAAATGTGCAGGTCAGGTGAATTGGCCATGCTAAATTGCCCGTAGTGTTAGGTGCAGGGGTAAATGTAGGGGAATGGGTCTGGGTGGGTTGCGCTTCGGCGGGTCTGTGTGGACTTGTTGGGCTGAAGGGCCTGTTTCCACACTGTAAGTAATCTAATCTAAATTGCACCTGTTTTGTTAAATTCAACAACACAAGTGTCACAGGATCGATCCTTCAAAAATACCAAACTGAAAATGACAATCATTGTAGAGACAACATACTCCACCCAGATGAGACTCACAGATAGCAGCTTATATTGAACATATCACTGCGCTACTGACTGGCACTGAATTCTCCCACCGTCCGTATTACAGGGGTTACCATTAACCAGAAGGTGAAGTCAAATCAACGTACAGATACAAGGGTTTCAAAAGCAGGTCTGAGACTTTCAACTCTGCACTGAATAATAGACTGTATGGCCATCAGGGCATGAGATATAGCAATAGATTTAGGCTATTCAGCCTATCTCTTCAGTCTGAAACTGCGCCATTTTGTCTTAGTCTCTAAGACAAGTGGGAATATCTTCTGTACACTAACTATCAATCTTTGCAGTAGTCGGTCAGCTTCAATCAGATGCGCCCCCCCCCGCCCCATTTCATCTAAATTCCATTGAGTACAGGCACAGAGTCCTCGATTGTCGCTCATATGACAAGCCATCATTCCCAGGATAAATCATGTCCAACACCCGTAGATCCTTCCCAAGAACAGCTCACAATAATCCAAATGCCATCTGACCATAGTCCATTACATTCTGATCAGTATGTCTACGCTTTTGTATTCTCACTCTCTTGAAATGAATGCTAACATTGCATTTGCTTTCCTTACTGCCAACTGAACCTGTGCATTAACCGTAGGAGAGGGCGATGACTCCAAACTGCTTTTGTGCTTCAGATTTCATGAAGCCTTTTAGAACATAGTGCCTGCCTGCATTCCGCCTACTGAAGTGCATAATCTCACGTGTTTCCATATTGTGTTCCATCAGCCATGTGTTTTCCCAGTGTCCTAAACTATCCAAGTTTTTCTGCAGCCTCTCCACTTCCTCAATATCACCTGCCCATCCAATCATCATTGTATCATCTGCAAACCTAGCAAAACTGCCTCAGGTCAGATGGTTCACGTAAATGGCACCTCCTGACTACCTAAGGACTGTCCACCATTGAAAAGGCACAACGCTCAAGATGCTTGACTCCATTTTGGTTTAAGCAGTGGCTTGACTAGAATTACACCTGCAAAGTCGTCACTCCTTGCACCACTGCCACTGGCACCCTGCCCACCATTTTATTATGAATTTACCCCATTCTGGTGATGCAGAACTTGATGACGCATGATCCCAGTCTATTAATGGCAATCTGTCTCAATGCTGACTGTGTGGTGCTCACCAACCAATGTCATTGTGTGTTGAAGACGACAGAGGGAGGTGGGGGGTGGGGATGTCGATCATAAATGACTGTGTGACTGTCACTAAGGGCTGACACCTGCCGCGAAAGCCCCAGATGCACCTGTGTCTGTTATCACCGCTGCAGGCATGGTCAGTCTTTCAGTGAGTCAAATCAAAGAAAGTGATAGGCCTGGAGAGTGTTCCTGGCTGAGCACTCAAATCCTGTTTGTACCAACTAGCAGATGTATTCACATACAACTTCAGACTCTCCCTCCAGGAGCCGAAGTCCCAATCTGATTCAAGATGGCCATCATCATCTGCGTAAGTGAGAAAGCACATGGAACGTGTCCTTATAGACGATGAAGTGCGTCGAGAGGCTGGTTATCGCCTACACCAACTCCAGTCTCCCAGCCTGACCTGCTGCCCTATAATGTGCCGACTCATGTAACGGTTTCACAACAGATGCCATACCCGAGCCTGCACGCATCCCTGGAACATCTGGACAACCAGGACACCTACACCCGACTCTGCTCATTGACTAAAGCTCCACCTTCAAAATCATTATCCCTTACAGACTAATCACAAAACTCTGCGACCTTAGTCTCGGTTCGATCCTCGGCAACTGGCTCCTCAGGCTTTTGACACACAATCATGAAGATCGGTAAAATCACCTCCTCCACAATAACAATCACCACTAAAGCTGCTGAAGAATGTGTTCTCAACACCCAACAATACTCACTGTACACCCACGGCTGTACCCTCAGCCCACTACTGTCCTCCCTGTACACCCTAGGCTGTGTCCTCAGCACCTTACTGTACGCCCTGTACACCCACGGCTGTGTCCTCAGCCCCCCCCCCCCACTGTCCTCCATGCACACCCACGTCTGTGCCCTCAGCCCCTTACTGTATTCCATGTACACCCATGTCTGTGCCCTCAGCCCCTTACAGTACTCCTGCTACATCCACGGCTGTGACCTCAGCCCCTTAGTGTGTTCCCTGTACATCCCACGGCTGTGCCTTCAGCCAACCACTGTGCTCCCTGTACACCCACGGTTGTTTCTGCAGCCCCCTACTGTTCTCCCTGTACTCACACGGCTGTGTCCTCAGCCCCTTAATGTCCTCCCTGTACAACCACAGCTGTGTCCTCAGCCCCCTACATACACCCTGTACAGCCACGGCTGAGTTTCCAAATTTCCAAACAACGCCAGCTACAAGTTCGCTGATGACATCACTATAGTAGTACAGATATGAAACAATAACGCGTCAGAATCTAGAAAGATGATAGAGCGCTTGGTGGCATGATCTGTTGATAATGACCTCTCTCTCTAATCCGGCAAACATATAGGACTGATCACTGACTTTTAGAAGAAAGGAGAAGAACATACCCCATCTCCATCAACCGTTTGAGTGAGTGCAGAACATCAAGTGCATCGGAGTGATGATAACTCACAACCTGTCCAGAACTTCTCACATAGGTCCGACAGTCGGGAAGATTCAACAAAGCCTCTCCTTCCTGAGGTAATATAAGAAATTCAGCATGCGCTACTTCTACAGATGCACCATTGAGAGCATACTGTCCCGGTGCATAACAGCCTGGTACGGCAACTGCTCTACTCAGGACCATGAGAAACTATAGAAGGTTGGGTGCACAGCTCTGACCAACACGGACTCTAACATCCCAACCATCAATTCCATTTACATGGCTCGTTGTCGCAGAAAGGCTGCCAACATCTAGCCCAGATTACTGAGGGAAGGGAGACAGGAAATAGCTGGGGCGTTAACAGATATGTTTGGAGCATCCTTGAACACAGCTGATGTCCTGGAAGACTGGACAATTGTCAATCCCCTTCTTTAAGAAATGTACTGGGCTAATCCAGTCAATTATAGACCGGTGAGACTGATGTCAGGGGTAGGGAATCTGCTAGAGAAGATACTGAGGGATAGGATCTACTCTCATTTGGATGAAAATAGTCTTATCAGTGATAGACAACATAGTTTTGTGCAGGGAAGGTCATGTCTTCGCAACTCAATAGAATTCTTTGAGGAGTACAAAGTTGATTGATGAGGGAGAAACTGTAGATGTCATGTACATGGCCTTCAGGAAGGCGTTTGGTATGTTTCCCCACGGTTGGGCTATGGAGAAATTGAAGTCAAATGGTGGGCTAGCTACGTGGATAAAGAACTGGCTGGGCAACATAAGACAGAAAATAGTAGTGGGAAGGAGTTTCTCAAAATAGTGAACTGTGACCAGAGGTTCCATTTAAGATGTTTCTGGACAGATACAT
>NW_025213521.1:14829-33947 GCF_004010195.1 Chiloscyllium plagiosum | reverse complement strand
AGTAACTATATACAGAAACTCACAATGCTGGGAGCACAGTTATAACAGTCACTATACATAGATAGTCGCAATGCCGGGATCACAGCTCCTGTAACAGTAACTAAACACAGATACACACTATGCTGGGATCACAGTTACTATAACAGTAACTACACACAGCTAGTCACAATGCCGAGATCACAGTTACTATAACAGTAACTACACACAGCTAGTCACAATGCCGAGATCACAGTTACTGTAACAGTAACTACACACAGCTAGTCACAATGCCGAGATCACAGTTACTGTAACAGTAACTATATACAAATACTCACAATGCTGGGATCACAGTTACTATAACAGTAACTATATACAGATACTCACAATGCTGGGATCACATTTACCATGACAGTAACTATATAAGATACTCACAATGCTGGGATCATAGTTACTATAACAGTAACTACACACAGCTAGACACAATGCTGGGGTCACAGTCACTGTAACAGTAACTACACACAGATACTCACAATATTGTAACTGGGATCACAGTTACCAAAACAGTAACAATACACAGATAGTCATAAAGCCGAGATCACAGTTACTATAACAGTAACTAAACACAGATGATCACAATGCTGGGAGCACAGTTATAACAGTCACTATACACAGATAGTCGCAATGCCGGGATCACAGCTCCTGTAACAGTAACTAAACACAGATACACACAATGTCGTGATCACAGTTACTATAACAGTAACTACACACAGCTAGTCACAATGCTGGGATCACAGTTACTATAACAGTAACTACACACAGATACTCACAATGCTGGGATCACAGTTACTATAACTGTAACTACACACAGATACTCACAATGCTGGGATCACAGTTACTATAACTGTAACTACACACAGATACTCACAATGCCGGGATCACAGTTACTATAATAGTATCTACACACAGATACTCACAATGCTGGGATCACAGTTACTATAACAGTAACTACACACAGATACTCACAATGCTGGGATCACAGTTACTATAACAGTAACTATACACAGATAGTCACAATGCTGGGATCACAGTTACTATAACAGTAACTACACACAGATACTCACAATGTTGGGAACACAGTTACTATAACAGTAACTACACACAGATACTCACAATGCTGGGATCACAGTTACTATAATAGTATCTACACACAGATACTCACAATGCCGAGAGCACAGTTACTATAACAGTAAGTATATACAGATACTCACAATGCGGGGATCACGGTTACTATAACAGTAACTATACACAGATACTCACAGTGCTGGGATCACAGTTACAATAGCAGTAACTATATACAGATACTCACAATGCTGGGATCACAGTTACTATGTCAGTAACTATACACAGATACTCACAGTGCTGGGATCACAGTTACAATAGCAGTAACTATATACAGATACTCACAATGCTGGGATTATAGTCACAATAACAGTAACTAAACACAGATATGGACAATGCAGGGATCACAGTTACTATAACAGTAACTATACACAGATACTCACAATGCTCAGATCACAGTTACAATAGCAGTAACTATATACAGATACTCACAATGCCGAGACCACAGTTACTATAACAGTAACTATACACAGATACTCACAATGTTGGGATCACAGTTACTATGTCAGTAACTACTCACAGATAGACACAATGCTGGGATCACAGTTTCAATAGCAGTAACTATATACAGATACTCACAATGCAGGGATCACAGTTACTATAACAGTAACTATACACAGATACTCACAATGCTCGGATCACAGTTACAATAGCAGTAACTATATACAGATACTCACAATGCTGGGATCATAGTTACTACAAAAGTAACAATACACAGATACTCACAATGCAGGGATCACAGTTACTATAACAGTAACTACACACAGATACTCACAATGCTGGGATCATAGTTACTACAAAAGTAACAATACACAGATACTCACAATGCTGGGATCACAGTTACTATAATAATAACTACACACAGATACTCACAATGCAGGGATCACAGTTACAATAGCAGTAACTATATACAGATACTCACAATGCTGGGATCATAGTTACTACAAAAGTAACAATACACAGATACTCACAATGCTGGGATCACAGTTACTATAATAATAACTACACACAGATACTCACAATGCAGGGATCACAGTTACTATTATCGTAACTATACACAGATACTCACAATGCTCGGATCACGGTTACAATAGCAGTAACTATATACAGATACTCACAATGCTGGGATCATAGTTACTACAAAAGTAACAATACACAGATACTCACAATGCTGGGATTACAGTTACTATAACAGTAACTATACACAGATACTCACAATGCTAGGTTCACAGTTACTATAACAGTAACTATACACAGATACTCACAATGCTGGGATCACAGTTACTATAACAGTAACTATACACAGATAGTCACAATGCTGGATATCTGTGAACTTGCCAACTTTCATTCCATGTTGTTTTATCGTTTACTCTCTTTGTTTGTTGCTGTCACCCCTCAGCCTCCGACGCTCCAGGGAAAACAGCCCC
This sequence comes from Chiloscyllium plagiosum, assembly GCF_004010195.1. Lineage (NCBI taxonomy): Eukaryota > Metazoa > Chordata > Chondrichthyes > Orectolobiformes > Hemiscylliidae > Chiloscyllium > Chiloscyllium plagiosum. Next base: position 31,362 of record NW_025213521.1, on the reverse strand, counting down.
AGCCTGTTCAGCCTCTCCCTATAGGTCAGATCCTCCAACCCTGGCAACATCCTTGTCAATCTTTTCTGAACCCTTTCAAGTTTCACAACATCTTAGTGATATATGTTGGCTTACTTTTAGATGCAGCCTCTTTACGCTTTCCTGTCGTGCTCATGGTAATACCTTCTCTTTGGCCTGAGTGTAATCTTTGATTTACCATGTCGTCCCAAAATTATCCTTACACCCAGCATTCTGTCGGAACTCATCTCTGTTTGTCTCAGTATGTTGTCACCTTGAACACCGATCCCAACTCGGTTCAGGTGGAGACCATCCCTTCAGTCCATGCTAACTGGGACACAGTTCCCTCTCCCATCTTTGAGCAACAGCTTCGCTTCTCTGAGATAACATCCCCTTTGCTGATTGACACATTCACTCAAATTATAATCCAGAGGTGTTGACCTTTGAGGATCTGCTTCTTAAGGTCCAACTGAGCCCTTGTTGAAGTCTGCTTAAGCCAACACCTTCAGAAATTAGCTTCTAGTCTGATAAAGGTCAGATTTATACAAAATATTGAGATTTTCTTACCCAACAATTGCCAAAGTTCAGTGTTGAAAGTTTTGGGGGATTTCGATAAAGTAAATCAGGACAAAGTGGTTCCAGTGATGTGGGGTTTAGTGACCGGACAGGCAGAAATTAAACAAATTTGGCAAAAGAAGCAGATTTTGGAGCAGAGTTTGCCCTTTGACTCTGCTCCGTCATTCACTGAAATCATTGGCTGATCTGATTCCCTCAACTCCACTTTCCTGCCTTTTCCTCATACCCTGATTCTCTTTCTGATTAAACATCCTGAATACGCTGGAACACCCAACATGTTCAGCCCTTTGTGGTTAAGAATTCCTGTATTGGTCAGAGTACTGAGTGCAGGAGTTGGGAGGTCATGTTGCGGCTGTACAGGACATTGGTTAGGCCACCGTTGGAATATTGCGTACAATTCTGATCTCCTTCCTATCGGAAAGATGTTGTGAAACTTGAAATGGTTCAGAAAAGATTTACAAGGATGTTGCCAGGATTGGAGGATCTGAGCTACAGGGAGAGGCTGAACAGGCTGGGGCTGTTTTCCCCGGAGCGTCGGAAGCTGAGGGGGGACCTTACAGAGGTTTACAAAATTATGAGGGGCATGGATAGGATAAATAGACAAAGTCTTTTCCCTGGGGTGAGGGAGTCCAGAACTAGAGGGCATAGGTTTAGGGTGAGAGGGGAAAGATATAGAAGAGACCTAAGGGGAAACCTTTTCACTCAGAGGGTGGTGTGTGTATGGAATGAGCTGCCAGAGGATGTGGTGGAGGCTGGTACAATTGCAACATTTAAGAGGCATCTGGATGGGTATATGAATAGGAAGGGTTTGGAGGGATATGGGCCAGGTGCGGGCAGGTGGGACTAGATTGGGTTGGAATATCTGGCCGGCATGGACGGGTTGGACCGAAGGGTCTGTTTCCGTGCTGTACATGTCTATGACTATGACTATACGACATCGCTCTGATGAGAAGAAATTCCTCCTCTGTCTGTCTTTAATGGGTGACCCCTTATTCTGAGATTACTCCGCATGGTCCTGGACTCTCCCAGAAGGAGAAACAACTTCCCCACATCCACCCTGTCAAGTCTTGGTGTTTACATATTTTCACACAATGTGTTGTGATCTGGAACGTGCTGCCTGAGGGGGGAGGGGGGGAGCAAAGTCAACAGGAACTTTCAAAACGGAAATACCTGAAAAGGAAATGTCTGCCCAGTCACGGGGGAAGACGTGGGAATTAAGAAGGAGTTGATCGATCTCGCAAAGGGCTAACACAGACATGATGGGCTGATTGGTCTCCTGCTGTGCACTTACAGAGAGGGTACTGTGATGAGTGGTCGTGCTCCAATGACAGAGACACAGGTTTCCCCGTGGAGCTTCATTGGCTCTGACCAGCCTGACCTCCGTTGGACTGCTTGAATTGTTCAGCAGCAGGAACCTGAACCTGGTCTGAAATGAATTGTCAAGATTATTGGGCTCTTGGAGTAAATTTGTCTCTTAAGTCAAGTTCTCTAAAGACTAAGCTTCCCGTAATAGGAATAACTTTCATTTCTCTTGATTCATTTCATCTTAGCCAGTAGGAGCACAAATCTGCAGCAGTGCTATGGGACTGAGAGGAAAATTAACAATAAACATCCCCTTGAGAAATGGAATTCTCACTTCAAAGAAGAAATCAAATCCAGAATGTCAGCATAGAGCTGTAAAAACCCAACGGGTTCATTCATCTCCTTCCCCAGGCACAGGTTTCTCATCAGGAAGGGAATCAACCGTTATGGGGACAGGTGGCAAAGTGGATTTGAAGGTGATCAGATCAGCTATGGTCACACTGAATAGTGGAGTAGACTTGATGGACTGAATCCATTTATTGTATCCGTTGCTCCCGATGCGGTCTCCTCTACATTGGGGAGACTGAGCGCCTCCTAGCAGAGCGCTTTAGGGAACATCTCCGAGACACTCGCACCAATCAACCAAACCGCCCCGTGGCTCAACATTTCAACTCCCCCTCCCAGTCTGCCGAGGACATGGAGGTCCTGGGCCTCCTCCACCGCCGCTCCCTCACCACCAGACGCCTGGAGGAAGAACGCCTCATCTTCCGCCTCGGAACACTTCAACCCCAGGGCATCAATGTGGATTTCAACAGTTTCCTCATTTCCCCTTCCCCCACCTCATCCTAGTTTCTAACCTCCAGCAACATGATCCCCTGACTTGTCCGGACTTGTCCGACCTGCCTAGCTCCTTTTCCACCTATCCACTCCACCCTCTCCTCCCTGACCTATCACCTTCATCTCCTCCCCCACTCACCTATTGTACTCTATGGTACTCTCTCCCCACCCCCACCCTCCTCTAGCTTATCTCTCCACGCTTCAGGCTCTCTGCCTTTATTCCTGATGAAGGGCTTTTGCCCGAAACGTCGATTTTGCCTGTCCTTGGATGCTGCCTGAATTGCTGTGCTCTTCCAGCACCACTGATCCAGACCCTTGATGGACTGAATGGCCTCCTGCTGCTCCTATATCTTATGGTGTGATGAAGGAAAACAGCTGTCCTTTCCTGGCCTGGATTCCAGACCCAGAGGAGTTCTCTCTGATGGGGTAGGAAAGGCCATCAGGCTATCCCAAGTGATTCCACGAGGGTGATGTTACTGGGCTAGCAATCCCAAAACCTGGAATAACGGACTGTCATTCCACTGGGGGGAATGCGTGGCAAATTACAGTTTGGTTTTTCAGCAGGGAAATCAGACAACGCTGCCACACACAGAGGATGGTCCAAGTTTGGAATCCCTTCAATGTTAATGTTAAATCTGAGATTGACGGATTTTCATAGGTAGAAAGGGCTATGGGCTAACAGTGGATACATGGAGTCTGTCTGCAAGTTAGCTTCAATCTCCAGCACTAACAGCTGAATGGCTGCCTATGGACTGTTTTATACTGGACTCACTCTCAGTACAGTCGCCTTCACTCTCCAACCTGGCAGTGTCTCTCCTGTGCTCAACAATTGGCTAACTCTGAATGGTCTAAGCAAATGCAATGATTGGCTCCCCAGGCCCCTGAACAATAAATTCTGACCTTCCCACTGACACCCATAATCTAAGAATGAGTCAAAGAACTGGGGCTGACCTTGGTCCTCAGTTAGTATAGAGTGTGTTACTGCTAGTTAGTGTTAGTTAGTGTTAGGTAAGGAGGTGTTTGGTGTTGGTCAATGATTAACGAGCAGCAGCCAGGGTTGCCTTTTGTGATTGGTCAAACGTTATCACTCCTTGAAAGCTGGGCAAGAAGTCAGGTTGGACAACACAAAGCAACAACGGGACGTTCGGAACGTAACATGGAAGCATGGATCACCAGACATCAAGTAGACGCCATCCAGCACTCCTCAACATTAGCAGCTGGTGATATCACAGCACAGGACAACCAGATCATATCAAACTCACCAAACCCAGGAGACACTTTCCACTGATACTGTGCTCCGGATCCATCGGCAATACCCTGCTCAAGACCCTACTCCTGCCTGGGCTCAAACATGGGGCTAAACATCAAAGGTGAGCAGAGACTGACAGCTCTTGGCATCACTGACCAAGTGAGGCATCAATGAATTGTAACAAAACTGGAATCAATGGGTATCGGGGACAAACTCTCTGCTGGTCAGACTCATGTCTGACACACAGGAAGATGATTGTGGTATAAAACTGAAGGGGCTGCAGATGCTGGAAATCAGAAACAATAACAGAGTTGCTGGAAAAATTCAGCAGGTCTGGCAGCATCTGAGAAGAGAAATCAGAGTTAACATTTCGGGTCCAGTGCCCCTTTCTCAGAACTGATGGTTGTTGGAGATCAGTCATCTCAGCTCCAGGACACCTCTGCAGGAGTTCCTCAGGGGAGTGTCCTAGGGCCAACCACCTTCAGCTGCTTCATCCAGGCCCTTCCCTCCATCAGAAGGTCAGAGCTGGGGATGTTCAGCACCATTCACATCTTCTCAGATACTGAAGCAGTCCATGTTCAACAAGATCTGGACAATATTCAGGCCATTCATAAGTGGCAAATAATAAGTGTCCAGCAACGATCATCTCCAGTAAGACAGGATCTAACCACTGCCCCTTGACATTCAATGGTGTTACCATCACTGAATCCCATCCTAGGGTTACCATTGGCCAGAAACTCAAGTGAACTCTCCACATAAACACAGTGGCTACAAGAGCAGGTCAGAGACTAAGAATACTGTGGCAAGTAACTCCCCTCCTGACTCCCCAAAGCCTGTCCACGATTGATAAGGCACAAGTCAAGGAGTGTGATGGAATACTTCACAGGCAGTTTGCTTGATTAAAATCCCATCCCCCACCTTCAACATCCACCAAATACTCAGCAGCAGAAGTGAGCACCATCTACAAGATGCACTGCATAAATTCACCAAAGACCCTCAGACAGCACCTTCCAAACCCATGACCACTTCCATCTAGAAGGACAAGGGGCAGTAGGTACATGGGAACACCATCCCCTGCAAGTTCCCCTCCAAGCCCCTCCCCATCCTGACTTGGAAATTTATCACCATTCCTTCACTGTCACTGGGTCAGAATCCTGGAATTCCCTCCCTAAGGGATATTGTGGGTCTACCCACAGCACATGGACTGCAGCGGTTCAAGAAGGCAGCTCACCCCCACCTTCTCAAGGGGGCAACTAGGGACAGGGGCAATAAATGCTGGGCCCAACGATGTTCTGTGAGAGAATAAAAAACACAGAGAGCTGTGCATACATCCACTGAGGCAGGAATTCCCCCACCTTCTCAAGGAGCAACTTTGACTAAGTTTCCAATCCCTTTTAGCATCAGGGAGTCGGGTTTGATTCCAGCTTTGGGTGATGGACTATGTGGAGTTTCACATTCTCTCTGTGTCCATGAGGGTATCCTTTAGATGCTCCGGTTTCCTCCCACACTTGCAGGTTAGGGTGGGATTGGCGAGGCTAAATTGCCATAGTGTCCAGGGATATGCAGGCTAGGTGGGTTAGCCATGGGAAATGCAGGGTTATGGGGATGGGGTGGGTTTGGATGCGATGCTCTTCAGAGGGTCACTGCAGTCTAGATGGGCTGAATGGCCTCCACTGCAGGAATTCTATAATTCATTTTCTAATGTCTGCTCAACATACAGTTACAAAGTCTGAATGATAACTCTGCTATAAAGCACTATCAGATGTTTTATGGCCCGAAAGGCTCTATGTAAATGAAAGCTGTTGTTATATAGAAATGTAGGAATTAGACATACAAGCAGATCACTTGGCCCTTCGAGCCTGCTCCCTCTTCAATATGATCATAGCTGATTATACAATCTCAGTATCTCATTCCCGCCCTCTCTCCATCCCCCTTGATCCCTGGGCCATGTCCAGCTCCCTCTTGCATCGATCTAACCAACTAGCCCCAACTGCTTCCTGGGCAAGAGAATTCCACAGGTTCCCAACTCTCTGAGTGTGGAAGTTCTTTCTCATCTCAGTCCTGAATGGCTTACCCCTTATTCTTAGACTGTAATCCCTTGTTCCGGACTTCCCCAACATCAGGAATATTCTTCCCACATCTAGTCTGTCCAATCCCATCAGGATTTTATATATTTCTACGAGAACGCTCCCCCTCATTCTTCTAAATTCCAGTCAGTACAAGCTCAGTCGATCCCGTCTTTCCTCATGTCAGTCCTGCCATCCCAGGAATCAGTCTGGTGAACCTTCATTGGACTCACTCAATAGCAGCAATGTTCTTTCTCAGACGAGGAGGCCAAAACTGCACACAAGACTCAAGCTGTGGTCTCACCAAGGCCCTGTATAACTGCAGCAAGACATCCCTATCCCTGGATTCAAATCCTCTCACTATGATGGGTGTGTTGACCAGTACACCATCTGCAATGTGAGGTTCAAACTCCAAGCTGTAGCGTGATGTCCCATTTGACCCAACAACAATAAGAAATCATCAGAAGGGCTGACTGAGTTGGGGAGTGCTTTCCCCAGAGGTCAGGAAATCTGACAGGAAGGTCATGTCCTTTGTTCTTGTGCTAACAGCGGAGAGACTCTCCAGAGAACAGCAGCAGCTCGGGCAGAAGAAGGGGGATCAGGGTAAAACTGTGTGTCAAAGATCACTGACTAAAGGATTGTTTTATCATTCAGAATGAATCACTACTAGAAACAACAAAGAAAACATCACAAACAAACCACTTCCTGCCTCACTGGGGATGGGGATGATTGAAACTTTGCAGCAAACAATCCAGAGGGTTCAGTGGGAATATTCCTCCTCCTCACGCCTGTGCTATCGTCATTGCCCAGATCAAACCCAACGGCAGCTCCATACCTCACTCCCTCAGATCAGCAGGACCACCCCCCAGCTTCCTTCCCTCTGGGCAATCATCTCACGCTGTCTGTTGGTCAGGATCCACTGGCCATTCCTTGGTAGCCCAGGAGAAGCTGGTACTGGCCCATCTGCAGTTAAAGGGCCAACCCTGCTCCTGTGCTCAGCAGTGACACATGGGCCAGATTTGTTATGGCTTCATCCTTTAAACTGACATTACTGAACCTGTTAGGATTGGGAATTTGTGGTTATTTGTCAGGGTTTAAAGTTCCAGCCTGCCAATGCAGCTTGTATGTTGTCTGGATTTGTTGTCCATTACCGAGAGAGAGAGAGAGAGAGAGAGATAGAGCGCGCTGGATAATTATTCAACAGAAACAAATGAGCAAAGGTCTGGGGGAAAGGCAGAACAATATCACAGAGTCATAGAGATGTACAGCACGGAAACAGACCCTTCGGTCCAACCCGTCCGCGCCGACCAGATACCCCAACCCAATCTAGTCCCACCTACCAGCGCCCGACCCATATCCCTCCAAACCCTTCCTATTCATATACCCATCCAAACGCCTCTTAAATGTTGTAATTGTACCAGCCTCCACCACTTGCTCTGGCAGCTCATTACATACATGTACCACCCTCTGCGTGAAAAAGTTGCCCTCTAGGTCTCTTTTATATCTTTCCCCTCTCACCCTAAACCTATGCCCCTCATGGATTCCACAGGATGAAGGGACTGCATCCCCTTACTGCAGGGGAACTGCACCAGACTGACCCCATTTGGTGAATTTATGCAGTGCATCTTGTAGATGGTGCTCACTGCCCCACCAATGGACTGCCCCTCCCCCACCCTCGAACAGGGTCCGGTGCTGAGGAGGGCTCACTGAGCTGCAGCCTTACATTGGTTTGGCAGCACACACAGACCTGCTCAGCATCCTCCCAGTCTTCACTGTCCACATCATCGCACAGACACTGAGCAATCCTGTCGATCTAACACATCGACAAACAACATGACCACCATGCTGTCCTCTCGCTGCCACTGTCCTGGGATTCTCAGCAGAAAGTTACCGGAGATGAATCAGCCTTCAGCAAGCTCTCGACTGAATCCCTCCTCCAGGTGGGGGGCTCCCAACAGCCCGAGCTAAAGCTGCGACTTAGCGCAACACGCTGTGAATCTTAAACACAAAAGGCCGACTGGTGCAGCCCTGAACACCCTGCTCCTGATAATTTAATCTGGCATTGAGGGGGAGTGTGAACGTAATCAAGCAGCTACTCGGATTAAAATAGAAACAGAGAATATTTCATCCTCTCTCACATTCTGGACGGAGAGCGCCTGAAAATGAACAGGACGCTTTAAACAGGCAGAGACAGTTCATCATCTGCTCTTTACAACAAGGAACCTAATAGTACACAGGCGCCAGGCAAACACTACAACAACAATGTACATTCAGATAGCAAGTTTAAACACTACAAAACATGGAGCTCAACAGGAGTGACTTTAATTTTTGTTTATTCATTCATGAATGCAGCAAGGCCCCTGCATTTATTACCCAGAGGGCAGTTCAGAGCCAACCACATTGCTGTGGGTCTGGAGTCACGTGTAGTCCGGACCAGGTAAGGATGGCAGTTTCCTTCCCTAAAGGACATTAGTGAAATCGATGGGGGTTTCCCAACTGTTTCATGGTCATCATTAGATTCTTAAGTGAATTCAAATTCCCCCACATGTTGTGATGGGATTCGAACCTGGTCTCTGGGATGATAATGCCACCCACAGCTTTCCACATGTTTCACCACATCAGCTGAGGACCAGTGTCCCAGAGCTTGGTCAGAAACCTGGTCAGCTTTAAGGAATTCCTGCCTCAGTGGATGTATGCACAGCTCTCTGTGTTTTTTATTCTCTCACAGAACATTGTTGGACCCAGCATTTAGTTGCCCCTGTCCCTAGTTGCCCCCTTGAGAAGGTGGGGGTGAGCTGCCTTCTTGAACCGCTGCAGTCCATGTGCTGTGGGTAGACCCACAATATCCCTTAGGGAGGGAATTCCAGGATTCTGACCCAGTGACAGTGAAGGAATGGTGATATATTTCCAAGTCAGGATGGGGAGGGGCTTGGAGAGGAACTTGCAGGGGCTGGTGTTCCCATGTATCTGCTGCCCCTTGTCCTTCTAGATGGGAGTGGCCATGGGTTTGGAAGGTGCTGTCTGAGGGTCTTTGGTGAGTTTCTGCAGTGTATCTTGTAGATGGTGCTCACTGCTGTTACTGAGCGTTGGTGGGATGCTTGTGGATGTGGAGCCAATCAAGCGGGGGCTGCTTTGTCCCAAATGGTGTTGAGCTTCTTGAGTGTTGTTGGAGCTGCCCCCATCCAGGCAAGTGGGGAGTATTCCCTCACCCTCCTGAGTTGTGCCTTGTAGATGTGGACAGGCTTTGGGGAGTCAGGAGGTGAGTTACACCACCCCATGATGGAATGATAGGTCAGAGGTCAGAGTCAGAGGGGACACACAGATACCCCTGAGTGTTGTGAGGATGCAGGTGAATGCAGTGAGAGGTGAGGATATGGAAGATTTAGAAAATAAGGGTGGAAACTTCAAATGGCTCAGCTTGAAATGTATCCAGCGAGCAAATGGAGATATTGCTCAGTGACAGGTGTACACAAATAATAAACCCAACTAACTATAAATGGCTAAGTCCTGAGGTATCACATGCACCATTTACTGTGGAAAATCTGACTTTCCATCTTGCTGATGTTATCTGTGTATTTCATCACTTTAGTTGGGAGTTCATTTATGCAGGTAACCTCCCACCTTCAGAATCAGACAATACTGTGCAGATCTCTTTGAAAGTGGCACGTTAACACGCAGAATCCCAGCTAAAACTGGGTAAGTGTCACATACACAGTGCTATGGTGATCAACTGGTCAATTAACAGCTTTGAGGAAGGAATAAGATCATAGAATCAAACAGTAATACAGCATGGAAACAGGCCCTTCGGCCCGAACTGGTCCATGCTGACCATGATATGATGCCCACTCAGCTAGTTACAAATGCCTGCATTTGGTCCCTATCTCTCTAAACCCTTCCCATCCATGTACCTATTCAAAAGTTTTTCAAATGTTGTTATTGTACCTGCTTAAGGGCTTTTGCCCAAAACGTTGATTTTCCTGCTCCTCGGATGCTGCCTGACCTGCTGTGCTTTTCCAGCACCACACTAATCTAGACTCTGCTTCCTCTGGCAGCCCATTCCATGCACACACCACTCTCTGTGTGAAAAAGTTGCCCCTCAGGTCCTTCTTAAATCTTTCCCCTCTCACCTTAAACCAATGTCCCTCGAGTTTCAATTCCCCATCCCTGGGAAAAAGACCATTTACATCCATCCTATCTCTGACCCCATGATTTCACACACCTCGGTAAGGTCACTCCTCAGTCTCCGACATTCCAAGGAATAAAGTCCTATTCTGGCTGACCTCTCCCGATAAATGGAGGGGTGTCATGGGGGTGGGGGGAGTGGGGGGGGTAGAAGGAGTTCCACTCTGCCCCCAGGGTGATCACACAGTCAGAAACAGTGAGCACAGGACAGTGTAAAGGGCAAAGCAGGAAAGCTGGGTGATGTGCCCAGCTCACTGACAGAGGGCTCTGATAAAGGATGTGCCAGCTCACTGACAGAGGGCTCTGATAAAGGATGTGCCCAGCTCACTGACAGAGGGCTCTGATAAAGGATGTGCCCAGCTCACTGACAGAGGGCTCTGATAAAGGATGTGCCAGCTCACTGACAGAGGGCTCTGATAAAGGAGGACTCTCTGATTAGGGGAAGGGGCAGCTGCAAGGGGCTCAATGGACTCTTTCAATGTTACACCCCCCACCGAGCCTGGCTCTGTCTGTCTGTCTGTCAGCTGATCCTGATCCTGTACAGCCACAACTTCAAAACATGGCTGGGACTTTCTCCTTGACACTCTGGCTAATACCTAATCCTCAAATAGCTTCACCAGTTGGAATATTTCCTTATTATCTCATCATAATTCAGAAGTGTTTGCTGTATGTGAATCAGCTGCCACATTTCCTACATGATAACTGAAATTACTCCACAGCGGCCGGTGTCCCATCACCGGTTCCCCCTTTATTTACACGGGGAGAGTCCTTGACCCTGATCCAGCTCCCTCAGAGCCAGCTCTCAGAGTGAACAGAACCCCGGACTCTCCTGTTTATATCTGTCAGCCAGGGCTCCCTGATTAGAGCAGGTTAACAGCCCGAGCCAGGGAACTCCTATTCTATGAGGTCCACCTGGCTGAGCCCGTTACAGTTAGTTTAATGACAGGGCTTGAACATCCCAAAGTACCTCAATGATGCTGTAGTATAGTGGGATTTCCTGAAATTGTAACAAGCACCAAACACTGAGAGCTCCCATCATCACATACTGAGATGGTCAGAGCATTAAAAACTGTAAAACTCAAACATGGAGAAACCCAACCTGTTAAACATGAAGCAAGTTGTAGCATTCAGCAGAGAGAACACTGCTCCTTTAAACACAAGGAATCTGGGTGGTTTTAAACACTAACAACCTCTCACTGTTAAACACTGAACACCTCATTAAACAGCAAGAGGGAGATTATGTACTAAAGAGGCTGAAAATCAGTGTTGAGCACTGACTCACTGATGTTCCTGAGTGGACAGTGAGCTGCTGAACTGTGCAGTTCTCCCTCAGCACTGACTCTGACAGTGCAGCACTCCCTCAGTACTGACCCTCCGACAGTGTGGCACTCCATCAGTACTGACCCTCCGACAGTGCGGCCCTCCCTCAGCACTGACCCTCCGACAGTGCGGCCCTTCCTCAGCACTGACCCTCTGACAGTGCGACCCTCCCTCACTAGTGAGTATTTCTGGTGGAATGTCCCAGTTCCTGTTGTAAATCGTTTTTTCTGTGAAAAGTGAATGTGGATGAAATGAAGTAACTGATGGAGTGAGTGTAATTTGCGTTACCTGGAGTTTGTAATCAGCTGTTACAACAAATAATTTCATAAATTGGTGATATCAGTGAGTAATACATACTGTACTGTTCTGGTGTTGCAGTGATACGGCCCCTACCTCTGACTCAGGAGGTCTAAGCCCCACCGCCCCCATTTCAGTGGAATGTTCTAATGGGCTGAATGGAAAAATATCTGCATTGACACTATCTGATACAACTCCCTCACTGCTAGTGCCCTGTCAGCTGCTCGGTCCAGACCCCAGGAGCCACGTGCTTTTCCCTGTTCAGTTATTTACACCGATGTAAACACTATTTATTTTCACTTACCAATGTCTGACATGTTCGCTGTTTTTTTTGCACCTCTTTTCCAACGCTCTCACATTCTTTTCTTTTCTTGTTCAGCTCAGTCTCCTGTGAACAGAGAGGTGTGAATGTGAATGGGTCTGTGGTCCCTGTGGAGGTCACGGTAGCCCAGCTGCGTCGGGTGGAGGGAACTGCTTGCAATGAAATGGAAAGTCCCCCCCCCACTCAGATCTGGGTAAAAACAGTGACTGCAGATGCTGGAAACCAGATTCTGGATTAGTGGTGCTGGAAGAGCACAGCAGTTCAGGCAGCATCCGAGGAGCAGCAAAATCGATGTTTCGGGCAAAAGCCCTTCATCAGGAAGGAGGGCAGGGCGGTAGATGTAGTCTATATGGATTTCAGAAAGGCCTTTGATAAGGGTCCACAAGGTGGGCTGCTCTGAAAGGTTAGATCGCATGGAATCCAGGGGGAGCTGACATTCCTGAAGAAGGGCTTTTGCCCGAAACGTCGATTTCGAAGCTCCTTGGATGCTGCCTGAGCTGCTGTGCTCTTCCAGCACCATTAATCCAGAACCCCACTCAGATCTCCCTGCCTATGCTGCTCTAATGCACTGATTTCCTGGACAGCTGATCTGACCTTTACTAATGAATGCAGAGTGCTTTAAAAGAAACATATTAAGCTTAATATCAGTCTCAGGCAAATACATAATTTATTATATTTGAGAAAACACAAACAGTTGCATTGCCAAAGCAGCAAGTTCCTGTGAGAGACATCGGGATACCTCACAGACACAAACCACAGCTGACCGGCTGCTCCTGGTCACATTCCGAGAAATCTGCATCACCTTCCAACAGCTTCTTTCTCTTCTGTTCCCCCGTCAGATGTGGGCATCATTGGCAAATTTGCTACCCATCCCTAATTACCCCTTAAAGTGAGCAACTCGCTCAGCCATTTCAGAGTCAACCCCTTTACTGTAGGTCTGGAGTCACATGTAGACCAGACCAGGTACAGACAGCAGATTTCCTTCCATTACTGAACCCAAAGGATTATTACAACAAGACAGGGTTTGATCAGGAGTAGTCAGCATGGCTTTGTGAGGGGGAGATCAGGCCTCACAAATTTGTTCGAGGTCTTTGATGAAGTGACCAGGAAGGTTGATGAGGGCAGGAGCAGTAGACGTAGTCTATATGGATTTCAGAAAGGCCTTTGATAAGGGTCCACATGGTGGGCTGTTTTGGAAGGTTAGATCGCATGGAATCCAGGGGGAACTGGCAAATTGGACACACAATTGACTTGATGTAGGAAGCGGAGTGCTGGGCCCATTGCTGTTTGTTAGCTATATCAATGACTTGGATGAGAAAGGCATGATTAGTAAGTTTGCAGAGGAAACAAAAAAAGGCAGTATCTTGAACAGTGAGGAAGGTTATCAGAAATTGTAGCAGGATCTTGGTCAGGTGGGGAAGTGGGCCAAGAAATGGCAAATGGAGTTTAATACAGATAAGTGTGGAGTGCTGCATTTTGGAAAGTCAAATCAAGGTAGGAGTTTCATGGTGAATGATAGGGCCTTAAGGAGTGTAGTGGAACAGAGGGAGCCTGGAGTTCAGATGCACAGTTCTTTGAAAGTGGAGTCACAGGTAGACAGGGCAGTGAAGGCGGCTTTTGGCACACTGGCCTTCATCAGTCAGCGCATTGAGTATAGAAGTTATGTTGCAATTTACAGGATGTTGGTGAGGCCGTATTTTGGAGTAAGGGACTAAGTTATAGGAAAAGGTTGGACAAGCTAGGACTTTTTTCTCTAGAGTGTAGGAGACTAAGGGGGATCTTACAGAAGTGTATAAGATCATGAGAGAAATGGATAGGATTACCTTTTTTCCCAGGTTTGGGGAATCGAGGACTAGAGGGCATCAGGTTAAGGTTAGAGGGGAAGAAGAAAAAAGGGAACCTGAGGGGCAACCTTTTTTACACAGAGAGTGGTGCACATATGGAATGAGCTGCCAGCGGAAGTGGTTGAGACGTGTACATTAACAACATTTAAAAGGCATTTGGACAAATACATGGACAGGAAAGGATTGGAAGGACATGGGCCAAGTGCAGGGAAATGGGGTTAGCAGATGGACGTTTTGGTCGGCTTGGACCAGTGTGGGCTGAAGGGGGTCTGTCTCTGTGCTGTAGGACTCTGTGACTCAAATTGCTTCCTGGTTACTGTCACTGAGATGAGGCAGCTGCCATTATAAGTCAGTTCGCCCAGAGTGGTAGCCCGATTCTGTAGATTACTAGCCCAGTTACATTCCCACAATGTCACCGCCTCCCCTCGGGATGGGAGCCCAGCAGATTTCTTGCCTCAGCTCCAACTCAAAGCAAGAACTGTATTTCAGCAGAAGGCAGTAAGGGGATGCTGAAATGATGGAAGTGAGTTGTTATCATCACTTGTGTTCAGGAAATACACTTCAGTCCATTCTTTCAGCATTCTTTGTGGGCGGCACGGTGGCTAGCACTGCTGCCTCACAGCGCCAGAGACCCGGGTTCAATTCCCGACTCAGGCGACTGTCTGTGTGGAGTTTGCACGTTCTCCCCGTGTCTGCGTGGGTTTCCTCCCACAGTCCAAAGATGTGCAGGGAAGGTGAATTGGCCATGCTAAATTGCCTGTAGTGTTAGGTAAGGGGTAAATGTAGGGGTATGGGTGGGTTGCGCTTCGGCGGGGCGGTGTGGACTTGTTGGGCCGAAGGGCCTGTTTCCACACTGTAATGTAATCTAATCTAATCACCGCTGCAGGAAGGTCAGAGTCATAGAGATACACAGCATGGAAACAGACCCTTCAGTCCATGCCAACCAGATATCCCAACCCAATCTAGTCCCAGCACCCTTCCTATTCATATGCCCATCTAGATGCCTCTTAATTGTTGTAATTGTACCAGCCTCCACCACATCCTCTGGCAGCTCATTCTATACACGTACCACCCTCTGACCCTTAGGTCTCTTTTATATCTTTCGTCTCTCACCCTAAACCTATTCAAAATGAAATTGAACGGAAAAGAGACCGCAGTCTTGGAGATAAGTAAATGGCGTGTTTTGTTGTAAGGAACCAGTTGGATATATTAATGCAGCATTGTTTCTGGGATAAAGCAGCCCGATTGATAACAGACATATGGCTGTGACATTTCTTGGATGCTGCAGCAGTTCCCAGAGCGTACACCCCAAACACCTGAAACCAAAAGATCAGCAATTTCTCAAATAACATTTCAAATTGGCTCGAGAAACAAACCTGCTAATTCTTATCCAAGTGAAACTGAAACCAAGAGATCTTTCTTGGTGAATAGTTTACAGACCACTCAGTCTCACAGCTCCTTCCCCACAACAATTAATTCATCAACTAACCCCATTTCACTTCTTAACTTGTAATCACGATAGAGTGTCTCTTGTTGTGCGGTGGTAGTGGCCCTATCTCTGAGCCAGGAGAGGTTTCATCTCCTCCAGAGAAGTGTAGTTACATCTCTGAACAGGTTCATAGAATCCCTACAGTGTGGAACCAGGCCATTCAGCCCAACAAGTCCACACCGACCCACCAAAGAGTAACCCACCCAGACTCAGACCCCTACCCTTGCCCTGTAACCCCACCTTTCCCACGGCCAATCCACCTGAGCTGCACATCTTTGGACTGTGGGAGGAAACCCACTCAGACACGGGGAGAATGTGCTAACTCCGCACAGACAGTCGCCTGAGGCTGGAATCAAACCCGGCTCCCTGGTGCCAGCCAAAGGTTAATGAGGGAAACTTTATGAACAAAAGAGATGCAGCAACAAAAGCTAAATAACGCTTTTCTGAACTGGGTGTGGTGATGCAGCAGGACTGTTCCTCTAACTCCGGGTAATGCCCATTCTCAGGCCCTGGATCACAAATGTGACATTATCCAATCACATTAAAGAGTAAGTAACCTTTCGGAAGAGATGCACCAAGATGTGGGATCCTTGGTTTTAGTGAGTGCAGGAGAAATGCAGGAGGATGTGGTGATAAAACACCAGGTCGGCCTTTGGTGGGATTGGAACCAGGTTCTGAGCATCAAACCGTGGAGAGGATGTTAAAGGCCAACCAATAGCATTGAACAGCTTCCTGGAACGTTCCCTTCCACATTCAGAACCTGCAAGTTAGGAACAGGGAGAGGCCATTCAGCCCCTCGAGCCTGCTCCACCATTTCATTCCATCATGGCTGATCTCAGCTCACTTTCCTGCTGCACTCTCCTTAAAAAAAAAATGAGCAATGGGTTACCTCCCCCTTCACACAGCAACACCCTTCGATGTGAAGGGCAGTGTTTGTCACTGGCCACTCGGGTGTTTTCCTATCTTCCTGGTGGTGGAAATTGAATAAAGATTCGTGCACTTTGTGTCTCTCACTGTGTCTCACACCTGCACACACACCCCCCATGGGTGCT